>NC_044983.1:16007367-16307367 GCF_008728515.1 Papio anubis
ATGGAGATGTCTCTTCTCATAATATCTGCTAATCAGGATTGTTAAGGGCCTTGTGCAATTAATTTTAGCATTCAAAGAAGAAATAATTTCTTAGAACTCCATGGTGAGGAAATAGGTCGTACTCATTAGTGTAGTCACAGAGGAAGAACAGCGTTTAATAATAGGCCTGGCTGAAACAGGCCAGCAGTGAAACCAGGAGGGCAAAATTATTCTGTTAATGAAGAGTTAATGAAGAATTTGGAGTTTCCATAGGTAACCCAAGAAGAAAGGGGTGAAAAAGGAAGAGTGAATGAGATAAGAATGGGGAGGAGGATGTGGGGAAGGAATGCACCAAGATGCCAGGGAGCTGAGCAAGAGGCAGCCAGGGAGAAGTTCTGGGCTATGGCCAAGGATCTTTAAAGAGCAAGGATCTTTAAACAGTCAGGTTTTGTTGTTGTTGTTGTTGTTATTATACTTTATGTTCTAGGGTACATGTGCACAACATGCAGGTTTGTTACATATGCATACATGTGCCATGTTGGTGTGCTGCACCCATTAACTCGTCATTTACATTAGGTATATCTCCCAATGCTATCCATCCCCCCACCCCCTCCCCACAATAGGACCCGATGTGTGATGTTTTCCCTTCCTGTGTCCAAGTGATCTCCCTGTTCAATTCCCACCTATGAGTGAGAATATGTGGTGTTTGGTTTTCTGTTCTTGCGACAGTTTGCTGAGAATGATGGTTTACAGCCGCATCCATGTCCCTACAAAGGATGTGAACTCATTCTTTTTTATGGCTACATAGTATCCCATGGTGTATACGTGCCACATCAAGGATCTAGAACTAGAAATACCATTTGACCCAGCCATCTCATTACTGGGTTTATACCCAAAGGATTATAAATCATGCTGCTATAAACACACATGCACATGTATGTTTATTGTGGCACTATTCACAATAGTAAATAGTCAGTTTTAAGGTGTTTGCTGCAGGCTACATTCCTCTTCCTCTTCCCCTGCCTTCCATGGTTAACACTGAATCTTCAGTGAGAATCTACTATGCAGAGATGCCTTGTATCCGTGGCATTTTGAGAAAAGGGAAAGTTGCTGTTGCTTTGGGAATGATGCGGAGTGGAGAAAAAGAGCAGCCAAAAGAGGCTAGTCTTGAGAGAAATCACAGTAAGTCAGTACAAGCAGGAACTAATAGAAAAACATTAACTCCAGAGATCCTGGAAGGTGCCAGCAAGGGAGGTTAGGTTTCCCACTGTAGATGTGATGGAAACATGGCTTCCCCACCAACTTCGAGGCTTTAGAGCATTCAGGTAACTGACACTTGTACTGTGTAAGTAAAGTGGGTATGTGTTTTCTGACAATTTACATGTGAAATAACTGTCACTCTGTTTTCTAATTGAATTTCAAGGCTCCATTCCATGGGCTGAGGGAAATCTAATTCTCCACTCATTTCAGCATGATATCAAACAATTTACAGTCTGTCTCCAGTCTGGGGTTGCATATGATTTCTGGGGTTTGGGGTGGTGTGAAGTTTGTATAATGTCACTACAACTGTCTATTCTTGGTCTAGTCACTGGGACCTCAGCCTCAGGGACTACACAGATTGCTGCTGCACCTTCCCCCTCTTCCTTTTCAGCAATGTGAGGGAAAACATCACATTCTTTTGATTTCCCACCAATTCATCCTCTTTCCACCCAGGCAAATTGTGAGGAGTGGGAGCTGCTCTGATTTTAATCTTTTTCATCTGTTGTTTCTAGTATTGCTGGCTGTGGCAATCCTCGGAGGAAATGCATGCCTACCTCTAGTGTGAATGGGGAAAAACAAAATCCAGTATATAAGAAAATATATGGTACAGTGGCTGGGCACGGTGGCTCACACCTGTAATCCCAAGACTTTGTGAGGCCGAGGTGGATGGATCACAGGATCAAGATACCGAGATCATCCTGGCCAACACTGTGAAATCCTGTCTCTTCTAAAAATACAAAAATTAGCTGGGCATGGTGGTGCACGTCTGTAGTCCCAGCTACTCCGGAGGCTGAGGGAGGAGAATTGCTTGAACCGGCAGAGGTTGCAGTGAGCCGTGAGTGTGCCATTGCACTCCAGCCTGGTGACAGAGTGAGAATCTGTCAAGAAAAGAGAAAGAAAAAGAAAGAAAAGAGCCAGATCTTGATTAAGCTCAAACCTATGTCATAGCACTTTAAGAATTGAGGATAAAGGTAGGATCCATGAGGTCAGAATCCCGAGGACCATCTGAAACCAGTGAAACCGATCTCTACAAAACGCGAGGCGAGAATTGGCAGAGGCGCCATATGGTCAACTCAGGAGGGCTAAAGAACAGAGGAGAATAAAGATGAACCAGGGCCGGAGCTTACAATGGTAAGGATCAGCCACCTCAACCTGGGTAACAGAGCAGACTCTCAAAAGGAAGGAAGGAAAATATATGGTACAAACTACTACCTACAAATATCATTCAGTTTCACTGGCTGGCTTTATACCCTCCCTTTCTATTAGTTCAAAATAGTACTCATAGGCCGGGCGCGGTGGCTCACGCCTGTAATCCCAGCACTTTGGGAGGCCGAGGCGGGCGGATCACAAGGTCAGGAGATCGAGACCACAGTGAAACCCTGTCTCTACTAAAAATACAAAAAATTAGCCGGGCGCGGTGGCGGGCGCCTGTAGTCCCAGCTACTCAGGAGGCTGAGGCAGGAGAATGGCGTGAACCCAGGAGGCGGAGCTTGCAGTGAGCCGAGATCGCGCCACTGCACTCCAGCCTGGGCGACAGCGTGAGACTCCGTCTCAAAAAACAAAACAAAACTATTAAAAAAAAAAAGTACTCATAAAATAACCATCCTGTAAAGTAAAGAAACTGCATTTTCTTCCATTGCTAATTTCTCCTCTGACCTAACACTGATTATGTAAGAACTTAAGTGTTTAGTGCTGTACATCAGAGGTCAGCAAACTATTGTACTGCCCGCTGTCTAAACTGGACCCACGGTCCATTTTTATATTTTTAAGTAGTTGAAAAAAATCACAAAAAGATCAATATCTTGTGACCTGTGAAAAATTTCAGTGTTTACAAATAGTTTTATTGGAATATAGGTATGCTCATTTGTTTATATACTGTCCGTAGCTGCTTCCGTTCTATAACCGCAGAGTTGAGAAGTTGCAACAGACTGTATAGCATACAATGCTGAAAATATTTAATATCTGGTCTTTTACAGGAAACGTTTGGTCGACCTTGTAGGGGAACCAGCCCGCTACACCACACGTGGGTTCTCCCCTTCCTGGTGGAGACGAGGGAATGAGAAAAGAAATAAAGACAAAGACACAAAGCTCAAGGGTTAACAAAAGTGGGTCTAGGGGTCCATCGCAATGCGGAAGCTGCGAAGGTCCTGAGCTCCGGATTCCACTGATGTTTATTGAGTACAATTCCTCTGATCCTATCGGCTGAGGGTGGGCAGATGGTGGGCTGATCATAGGATGACCACGGGGAGAGGTGGCAGGGGGTAGTGTGCGTCATCAGCAAGTTAATATTATTTACTATTCCACTATGTAAGCTAATACACCATGTTTAACTTACAGATAATCATCAGAGTCCAACTAAGTAATTAAAGTAAAAATAAATCTTATTGTATGATTAAGAATCCCTTTTAAAACTCCAGTTATTACATGAATAGAGGGAGAAGCCTCCCAAGGCCTGTTAAGAGTAACTGGAATCCAAACGCCCCCTCGCGCTCGGACCAGCAAAATGCTATTCCTCGTATCAAAAGAAGAATCAATACAAGTAAACAGATGGCAGTTGTCACAAGTAATGTTTTGAGAGTCCAGTAAAATATGAGTTTTCCAACAACTAACGTGTAAGGAAGTTTAACACAACTTTGAAGAGAAATAGACTGATTAGACTGAAGAAGCATGGTAAACCGTGGCTTATTACCTCTTGTTCCCCATGATGCTTCCCCTTTCCCCACTCTCATTCGCCATAAGCAACTTCCACAAATCTGGATGTTCTGGACCCATGACTGGACTAATTATCTTTGCCTGGGGAGGAGCAGTACCTTTATCTTCCCATTTCAATGGATATACTGATTCCAATCTTCTAACTAAAGTGGGGGGATTATTGGGACTTTCTCTATGATCTATAATGAAGGTATCCTCAGCATGCTCAGCATTTTGTCCGGTGCAATTTCTAGCCAAGGATCCTTTGGGGGCCCAATCTATAATTGTTCCATAAGAATCATTTTGCAAAGCTACTGCACCATCTGCTACACAACCCTCCCAAGTAAGAATCTCTAGTTTTTCTGACCATTTTGGATTTCTTTTAGGACCAACCAGTCCGTTAGGTTTGTAATTTTTGACTTTTAAATTTGACCAAAAATAACCACCCCCATAAGTTTTTACAGTCATGATAGGTCGGAAAGACATTCCACTCACTACGTGATAACTAGGTTGGGAACGATTATGAGGAGGTACGTAAATCATCCACCTTTGTATTTGCGATGATAAACATCCAGGAGCAATTCCTAAACAAATTGGAGCGTATTCATACCTCACTGTTACATTCATCAACACGCCCTCCTCCTCAGGCTGTGCAGGACAGCGATCATCAGCTGGCCCAGGCATCCAAATACTATCATTTGTATAAACTTCAATAGGGGAATGCATCCAAGTAACTGGCCTAATTAAAGGAGGAAGTGGAACATAAGCCAGTATGTAAAATTTTGTTCAGCCCAGACAGCGGGGAGACTTACCGCCGTGGTAATTACCATCAAGGCAGCCAAGATCATATTACCCGGGGTAATTGCCAGTTGTTTCTCCTTTAGGCTGTCCTCTGCCATTTGAGTCAGCTTCTTTATCTGTCCTCATGTCGGTGGTGTAGCCTGGCGAGTCTTCTCTGTCTTCTGTTGTTTCTCTGAGACCCTCAGCTTTGCCATCTTTCTCAGCTCCGGAAAGGACAGGTCGGAGGGACCAGTCTTCCTCCTCTTTCGATTCTTCCCTTTCTTCTGTCCGGTCGGTGTAGGGTTCATTGTTGAATTTCAAACGTCTATTGGGTATCTAAGTGGGTGTTTGATTGTCTCCTGGTGAAACACAAGTAAAACCCCTCCCCCAGGTGATAATTTATCCTAAATCCCCAGGTGATAATTTATCCTAATTCCCAACTTTTAGTTCTGGTATCCTTCCACCAGATCGTTTTTCCTTCATGTAAATTAACTTTCTGTCCAGAAAAGTGTTGTTCAGCTGCTGTGGAGACCTGATCTCTGGAAATGTTCAAAAAATGTAGAGTCAAAAGGGCTAATTGTAACTGCCTATGGGGTGTGGTATACTCCTTACTACTTCCCCCTTCCTTTTGTTTTTCTAACTGTGTCTTAAGAGTCCGATTAGCCCTTTCTACTATGGCCTGACCTTGGGAGTTATAAGGTATTCCTGTAGTGTGTACAATTTTCCATTGCTGAACAAAACTTTCAAAAGTTTTACTGCAATATCCTTGTCCACTATCCGTTTTCATTTTCTGTGGCACACTCATGACTGCAAAACAAGATCATAAATGTCATTTTACACGAGCTGTACTTTCTCCGGTTCGGCATGTAGCCCAGATAAACGGAGAGAAAGTATCAACAGTAACATGCTCAAGAGAAAGTTTTCGGAATGATGGGACATGAGTCACATCCATTTGCCAAAGAGCATTTGGTTTAAGTCCCCAAGGATTGACTCCAGGTTCTTGAGTAGGTAGCTGTAGCATCTGGCATTGTGGACAATGTTGCACTATGTTTTTAGCTTGTTTCCAGGTCAATGAATGTTTATTTTTTAATCCAGCAGCATTTACCTGAGTTAAGGAATGGAATTCTTGAGCCTCTGCTAAAACAGGTGTCACTAATAAATCTGCTTGATTATTTAATTGGGTTAAAGGTCCTGGTAAATTTGTGCGAGCTCGAATATGTGTAATATAAAAAGGAAAATTTCGAACTCTAACTGCTTGTTGAAGTGAACTAAACAAAACATTTAGCTGATCATCAGAAATATATTTTATTAAAGCTGTTTTTACCATTTTTGTCACCTGAACTACATAGGCACAGTCAGAGACAATATTAACAGGTTGATCAAAATCTTCCAATACAGATATAACTGCTGGTAGCTCAGCTCTTTGTGCAAAATGAAAGTGGGTTTGAATAACCTCTTCTTCTGGTCCTGTTTAAGCTGCTTTTCCATTCTGAGAGCCATCAGTAAAGACAGTTACAGCTCACTCCAAGGAGATAGAGCTGGTTATTTTAGGTAAAATCCAGGTAGTCAATTTTAGGACCTGAAAAATTTTTGTTTTAGGGTAATGATTATCTATGTGGCCAGCAAAATCAGCTAAATGACTGCCATTCTGATTAATTTATAAAGGCTCGTCGAACCTGTGCTTTGTTTAAAGGAACTACAATTTTATCTGGATCAGTGCCAGTGAGTCTATTCTTAATCGGGCTTGGCCTATAAGAATAGCTATTTGATCTAAGTAAATTGAAAAAGTCCTAGTCATACTGTGGGGTAAAAAAGACCATTCAACCAAGTCGGCATCTTGAATAATCACTCCTGTAGGAGAATAGAGAGTAGGAACACCAAGAGCTGTAATGGAACACTGGGATCTATTCTACTGACTTAAGCACTTTGAACTGTTTCCTCAATTATTCTTAACTCTTCAGTTGTCGCAGGCGTCAGAGTTCTTTTGCTATGTAAATTTCGATCCCCTCTCAGCAAAGCAAACAAGTTAGTCATTGCATAAGTGGGGATTCCTAAGGTTGGCCTTATCCAGTTAATGTCTTCTCATAATTTTTGAAAATCATTTGAAGTTTTTAAGGACTCCTTACAAATTTCTACCTTTTGAGGTGTAAATGTTCTCTCCTCCACCTTCATTCCTAGGTATGATAGGGTGTGGTAGTTTGGATTTTATGTGGTACTATAGCAAGACCTGTAAGCCCCACCATTTCTTGTAACATAGAAAAACATTTGATTAGTCTGTCCCTGTTTGTAGCAGCACATAAAATGTCATCAACATAATGAATAATATAACAACGAGGAAACTGATCCCGGACAGGCTGAATGATCTTCCCAACAAAAGTTTGACAAATCGTAGGACTCTTTAACATTCCTTGGGGTAAAACTTTCCACTGATACCCAGTAGCTGGCTCCTTATTATTTATAGCAGGTATTGTAAATGCAAATTTTTCAAAGTCCTGCAGATCCAAAGGAATAGTGAAAAACCATCTTTCAAATCAATTATTACCATTGGCCATTCTCTTGGAATCATGGCCAGGGATGGCAACCCTGGTTGGAGAGCCGCCATCAGTTGAATGACTGCATTAACCGCTCGTAGGTTGGTCAACATGCACCATCTATTGGATTTTTTCTGAATTACAAAAACTGGGGAATTCCATGGTGAGAAAGAAGGTTCAATATGTCCTTTGTCTAACTGCTCTTTTGCTAGTGAATGTAATGCCTCCAGTTTTTGCTGAGGAAGCAGTTTTTACTGATCAACCAACCCAGGATTTTGAGTTTTCCATTTCAATGGGATGGGCTTTGGAGGCTCAACAGTGACCACACCTAAAAAGGGTACCCAATTCCTTTTCCGTCAAATTTAACTGAGGCTTCAATTGGCTGAGTTATTCCATCCTCACTCTTTCCTAATCTTTTTCCAGGAGTATATCCCATCTTAGTCATCATGCTTTGACTCTCTGAACTGTAAATCGTAGAGGGAATGGTGACTTCTGTACCCCACCATTGTAACAATCTTTTCCCCACAAATTAATGGGTATGGCATTAATCATAGGTTGAATGGTGCCTTCCTGTCCATCTGGTCCTAAACAGCGTAAAATTGTAACACTCTGATAAACCTCAGATGCCGTGCCTATTCCAATTAAAGCCATAGAAGCTCTCTGTTTGGGCCATGTTTTTGGCCACTGATCCATGGCTATAATAGAAATATCAGCGCCTGTATCGACAAGTCCTTCAAAATGTTTTCCCTGAATCGTCATTGTGCACAAAGGTCTATTTTCAGAAACCTGATTTACCCAATAAGTTGCTTTTCCTTTGCTATCAGTGCTGCCGAAACCACTTTCTCTTTTTACTGTACTTTCTCCCACTTAGGTAATAACAGCAATTAGATAATAAGGTAATAACAACAAGTGAGCAATTCTATTTCCCGGGTTTGCACTCCAAGGCATACTAGAACTAATAACCAACTGAATTTCTCCCACGAAATCTGAATCGATCACTATAGTATGAATTTGAATTCCTTTTAAATTTAGACTAGATCTCCCTAAAACAAGTCCAACTGTTACCTCAGGTAAAGGTCCAAATACTCCAGTGGGCACCTTTTGAGGTGGTTCCCCTGGAAGTAGAGACACAGCTCTGGTGCAACATAAATCTAAACCGATGTTCCCTGTTGTAGCTGACACCAATTGTGTTACTGTGGTGGTTGGGCTAAAGGTATTTGTGTCACTGGAGGGATTAAAGGCACTGGTGCCGACTGAGGGACAAACTGCTGGAGAGGGAATGCCCCCGTTTGGAGTGGGGCCTGAGGCTGGCCCCTCTTCCCATTTCCCGATTGGGGCTGCAACGGTTGGCCATTTTTATCAAATTTGGAGTGACACTGTTTAGCCCAATGTTTACCCTTCTGGCACCTGGGACATAAGCCAGGTGGCTCCTTTGTTTGATTAGATCTAGATTGTTTGATTTGTTCTTACATTCCTTTTTTGTATGTCCAAACTGACCACAGTTATAACAATTGCCTGAAAAGTTTTTCACTGGGCCTCCCACCTTTAATCCTGCCATGGCTTGAGCCATTATCATAGCCTTATGCATGATTCCACTAATTCCATCACATGCCCTGATATACTCATTGGTTATATCAGTTCCCACCAGAAACTTTCCTTTCACAAGCTGATTGCCATTCAGGGTTGGGATTTTCATAAGCCAGTAATTCTACAATCACCTTCCTGGCACTTTCATCTGTAAGAGCCTTCTGAGCTGCATCTTGAAGACGAGCAATAAAATCAGGATATGGTTCTTTTGAGCCTTGTCTGATAGAATTAAAAGAGGATTTAAATAGTTCCCGGGTCCTGAATTTTTTTCCATGCCCTCAAGCAACAACTGTGTATTTGTTCACTGGCATCATCCTGAAGCAGTAGTTGCTGTTGTGCAGTTTCCTATTGGCCCCCAACTCCCAACAGTTGTTCAAGTGAAATGGCAACAACAGGATTAGCAGCACGGTTTTTTCTATCTTGATTTTGAGCCTCATCGGTTCACCAAGTTCTAAATTGAAGACATTGGGAGGGCGAAAGAGTGGCTTTTGCTACAATCTCCCAATCGTCCGGGGCCGTTTGCTTCTCCTAAGTCACTGAGTGTAAAAGTGACCAGACAAAAGGCGAATTGGGACCATACTGACCAACAGCTGCTTTGAGATCTGTAAGCAGTTTGAAAGAATATGGTTCCCATACCACCTGATGGGCACCACCCTGCTGCTGTGGGGGTTGCAAAACTACTGGAAACTGCCGGGCATTGGAATCTCCAGTTGCCCTAGCCTGCCGAATAACCATTTGTAATGGTGATTCATTAACATTAGGTGGCAGTGCAGCCTTTTGCTGTTCTGGTGCTGCAAAATGTATTCTTGATTCCTGAGCCCCTAATTTATCCATTCGTGAAACAGGGTAAATTTGAGATTCAAACCGCCAAGGTTCCGGGTTACATTGCCTTATTGGAGGCGGCCATTCCAGACGATCTCAATGAGGAGCCGAAGACTCCTCAAGGCCCTTCTTTGTTTTAAACATATTGGCATAAATAGCTTCTCTATTTTAGGAGCAGCTGGAGGTCCCACATGCTCCTCAAAAGAAATTAAGTCATCTCCAGGTTTGTCTGTACTTTCCACAAAATCTTCTTTCCTATCCTCTCCTCCTTTGTCTTCCTTTATATTTATATTGGCAGCAGCACCGCCTTCCTCCGCTGGAATTCTTTCTGCTGGAGGATAAACCTCGTTTTCCGTTTGAAACGGTTCCAAGGCTGCTTTAACGATAGCACAGTCTGACCAGACCGTTAGAGGAATACGTTTTCCTTCCTTATGAACTTGTTTTAAGGCAATTCCAACCTGTTCCCAATCTTTTAAATCCACGGGACCTTGTTCAGGAAACCAAGATACTGCTCTACTGTATGAAACAGAGTAATCAAGTTTTCTGTGCTAGCGTTTATTTTCCCCGTCTTTAAGAGGAGTTTGATAAAGTGTAAGTAAGCAGAGTGCTTACTTTCCGATTGTCACACGGTGTCCCTGGAATACTCCGAGTGCACAGGCTTACCGCAAGGCCGACCACACGTTCCCGGGAGTCCCTCCACAGACTGGTCTCCACAATGACTACGCTCAGGCGTAACTTCACCTGGGTACAAGAAGCCCACATTGGGCACCAAAGATGTAGGGGAACCAGCCCGCTACACCACACGCGGGCTCTCCCCTTCCCGGTGGAGATGAGGGAATGAGAAGAAATAAAGATAAAGACACAAAGTTCAAGGGTTAACAAAAGTGGGTCTAGGGGTCCATCGCAACGCGGAAACTGCGAAGGGCCTGAGCTCCGGATTCCACTGATGTTTATTGAGTACAATTCCTCTGATCCTATCGGCTGAGGGTGGGCAGATGGTGGGCTGATCATAAGGTGACCATGGGGAGAGGTGGCAGGGGGGTAGCGTGCCTCATCAGCAAGTTAATATTATTTACTATTCCACTATGTAAGCTAATGCTCTATGTTTAACTTACAGATAATCATCAGAGTCCAACTAAGCAGTTAACAGAACAGAACAGAACAGGACGTGAAAGCAGACAGCCCGTCAGACCACAGGCCTGTGCATCAAAGGGGCGGTCCACTCCCAAGCACCATCAGCAGAGCAGCAGAGCTCTCCGCCTCTGGGAAGGAGCGGGAGATACATAAGACTTCCTCCTTATCTCTACCGCTGAGGACTTCTCCTCTTTTACAAGCAGCCTCCTGCAGTTCCCTTCTGGGGAACGGATCAGGGGTCGCTTCCCTTCCCAAAAGACCTTTGTTCAGGGACTCAAGCGGGAGGCTGAGCAATAAGCAAGCTTTCTTGCTTAGAGGTTCCGCACACTTCCCGCGGTTGTTTGTTCCACTCTGTGGTCAGTCAAGGAAGCTCACCGCCTGATTCTTATATTGTTGGACTAAGCAGAAGCTATTCTTATGGTTCATGACTATATTAATAAAGCACTATTCTAAAGCATATATTGTTATTCCTTAAACAGGCACATTGTAGGCTGGTCCTTGACCACCTGGGCCCACATCCAGGCCCCTGTTTTAACCCACAAACCTCTCCTCAATACCAGTGTGTTTCACCCACTGTCAGGGTTTTACTTGTTTCCTTATCTAGATTGGGGAGAGTCTTGGCTAGACCAGCCTGCCATCCAACATCCTTGGTTTTTAGCCCTGGGGATTATTTAGTTCTTCTGGTAAAGAGAGGGCATTCTCTCTTACCTGGTTAATCTGAATTCACACATGTTTTGCTAGTTCTTCCCTGACTTTGGGATCTTTCTCATGGAAGGAGAAATGCAATGTGGAAGCCTTTTTATAGTAAAATAAAATGTATAAGGCCGAGGTGGGTGGATCACGAGGTCAGGAGATCGAGACCATCCTGGCTAACACGGTGAGACTCTGTTTCTGCTAAAAATACAAAAAATTAGCCGGGTGTTGTGGCACGTGCCTGTAATCTCAGCTACTTGGGAGGCTGAGGCAGGAGAATTACTTGAACCCGGAAGGCAGAGGTTGTAGTGAGCTGAGATTGTGCCACTGCACTCCAGCTTGGGCAACAGAGTGAGACTACAACTCAAAAAAAAAAAAAAAAATTATAATATATACAGCTGTAGCTTTCCTACATAATGCCATGAATTTAATGTGGATCATTGCAACCCCAATCATGCCGCATACTCCTCTGCTAGTCCATATGGATGCATATTGCCAATCTAGTTGTCACCTGCAGCTCTCCTTATTTCTGTGAATAAAAACTTATTTGACCCAGAAACCATCTTTTATAAAGTCACTCCAGATTATCCCCTATAACCACGACAATTGTGAGTCCTTATTTCATATCATTTTGTTTTGACTAACAGCGTTTTTAAAGTAAAAGCTGAGGTTTAATTTTCATGCCTTTCTAACATTTTTCCTATGAATTGGGAAACAAAATCCATATCAGCCCATATTTCCATATTTTTGGAACTCCCTCACCTAATTATCCAATTTTTCTACTTAATTACCAACATATATCTAGTTATCTAGTTCTGGTTTAACTGTTTTGGTATACGGTTGGTTGGAAACAAGGAAAAAGATACAGATTATTTTCCTCGTAGTTTTTAAGAATTGTTACTCATATCTCTTTGTTTAAACCTCTCCAACTTGGTGTGTCTTGGGAAGGAAGCAGTTTACTCAAGATTTTACTACATGATTGCAGCTTTGACCACATTTTCAGTGAATAGAGAAGACGGTATAAAAACCTACATACAAGAAAAATACAGAAAGAATCAGGTAGTAATCACAACTCTGTAGAAGTAAAGCCATGTGAAAACTGATGAAATATAACTACAGATGAAACTGTCAGAATCACAAGGGTTATATTTATTAAATGAGTGACTTTTGAAAGAAAAGAACATAAACTGGTTGTGAAGGAAGGGGCAGTTTACACTGTTATAAACGTTAATATTGTATGTCGGCAGCAGTAATTAGATATTTTTAAATCTAATAATAAAGAATCCAAACTAGGCAGTAATGAGAGATGTTCTGGTAATTAGATATAGGGGAAACAGAGCAAGGCAAAAAGAGCCTTGAAACATTACTTATGCATGTGGATTTGATAGAATTAGTTGATATAATTATATAATGGCTGGTTGATTAGATTATATACATCAACCTTTAAGTTTCTGAGCAAAAGAGTTATGGAAAAAAATTTCCCTCCCCAAACTCCAGAGGATGCTTGGCAATCAATGCCAGGAGACATTTTTGGTTTTTACAATGGGCAGGGGTTTGCTCTAGGTACACAGTGTGTAGAGGCCAGGGATGTTGCTAAACCTCCTGGAATGCACAGGACCGACCCCATAACAAGAATCACCCAGTCCAAACTGTCAATAGTACCAAGGTTAAGAAACTCTGTGCTAGATTAAAAGGTAGAGAAATTAACAGTGCTAAAATTTAACCAAAAGGTGTAAGAACTAGGTCAGAGGCCTCCAATGAGTCCTTTGTTTGGCATGACCAATCTCTTCTTCCATTAAGTTACCCAGAAAGCCAAGTCATATTTTTTTTTTTTTTTTTTTTTTTTGAGACGGAGTCTCGCTCTGTCACCCAGGCTGGAGTACAGTGGCCGGATCTCAGCTCACTGCAAGCTCTGTCTCCCAGGTTTATGCCATTCTCCTGCCTCAGCCTCCCTAGTAGCTGGGACTACAGGCGCCCGCCACCTCACCCGGCTAGTTTTTTTGTATTTTTAGTAGAGACGGGGTTTCACCATGTTAGCCAGGATGGTCTCGATCTCCTGACCTCGTGATCCGCCCGTCTCGGCCTCCCAAAGTGCTGGGATTACAGGCTTGAGCCACTGCGCCCGGCCAGCCAAGTCATATTTTTAAGGAATATTCAAAAATTAATTTTACATTCTGCTTTTAATAAATTTGGGGTTTATACCCATTAAAATGGATGAATCGCAGAAACACAATGTTGAATGAAAAAAGCAAGTCAAGCAAAAATATATTCAGTATGATATCATCTATATAAAGCTTGAAAACAAGCAAAATCAAACGTATTATTTAGGGATATCCATAGTCATATGAATAAAATGAAGGAATTACATTGAATTCCGGATAGTATTTATGTCTGCAAAGAAGAAGAAACAGTTTGAAGAAAATGCGGCAGGGAGTAGTCCTTAAACATCTTGATTAAGTTCTTTTTTTTTTTTTTTTTTGACATGAAGTCTTGCTCTGTCACCAGACTGGAGTGCAGTGGCACAATCTCCGTTCACTGCAACCTCTGCCTCCCAGGCTCAAGTGATATTGCCCTGCCTCAGCCTCACTGGGATTACAGGTTTGCACCACCATGTCAGGCTAATTTTTGTAGTTGTAGTAGAGGCGGGGTTTCACCATGTTGCCTTGTCTCAAACTCCTGACCTCAAATGATCCAACTGTCTCGGGCTCCCAAAGTGCTAGGATTACACGCATGAGCCACCTTGCCCGGACACATTTTGATTAAATTCTATTCAAGGTTAGTTTGTGGGTTCTTGAGTGTTTCGCTCATTATTATACTTTATGTATGTATGTATGTATGTATTTGTGTATGTATGTAGAAACAGTCTCCTTAAGTTCCTCAGGCTGCTCTGGAGCTACTGGCCTCAAGTGATCTTCCAGCTTCAGCTTCCCAAGTAGCTAGGATTACAGGCGTATAATGCACCCAGTTGTCAATATTGTACTATAGAGTTTACATGTATGTTATATATTCTTTTGGCTGTATCAAAAAATCACATAATAAAAACAAATAACATCCAGTTATAAAGCAGTGTAGTGTCCCTGAAGATTTTCCCTTTAAGTTCTATCACCATCTGCAGGTTAAAATTAGGTATTGCAGAAAACTTGCTTTTCAAAGGATAAAAAGTACAAAAGACTTGGTTTCTGTTACAGACATGCTTACAATCCATCTGTGGATAAGGAGCCTAAAGATTAAAGAGATAAACAATATAGCGCCAAGTTTTTGGTTTTCTTTTTTTTGAGACAGAGTCTCGCTCAGGCCAGAGTGCAATGGCATGACCTGGGTTCACCGCTACCTTTGCCTCCCAGGTTCAAGCAATTCTCCTGCCTCAGCCTCCTGAGTAGCTAGGATTACAGTCACATGCCACCACGCCTGGCTAATTTTTGTATTTTTAGTAGAGACGGGGTTTCACTATGTTGATCAGGCTGGTCTCGAACTCCTGACCTCAAGATCTGCCCGCCTCAGCCTCCCAAAGTGCTGGGATTACAGGCGTGAGCCACCGTGCCTGGCTGTGTTATCTTGTAAGTACCACCTGGTTAGTACCACCTACCACATATCAAGAAACAGAAATAGTATTTTCACATCTTAACAACTGATTTAGTTTACGTTAATAAAAATTTAAATCCCTTACTTTATTCATCCTGCTACCACCTCAGGCCAAGCCTTCATTACTTCATGACAGGTTGGCACCTGTTCTCCTTGTCTTCTCTTCCTAGTCTTTCCAAAACATTGCCACTAGATTGAAGTCTTCAAATAACCATTTCATTACAGCATTGCCCTCTTCCAAAGTCTCAAATGGTTTCACACTACTTGAAGAACAAAGCCCAAACTCTTTAGATAAGTAGTTGACTTTCTATAGTTTGGCCCCAACCTGCTAATAAACCTTGCCTTCTCCCATCTCCCCATCACTTACCATATGTAAATCCTCTACGTCAGCCAGTCTGCTTGTTGTCCATCGCTTATTCTGGATGTGTGGTCTGTGTTCTCGGTATATCCCACTTCCTTAAACATCGTTCTGCGATTTGGAACTTCCACCCCCTGCATATTTAATACATGTGTTAGGTTGTACTCTTGAATGTGGAAAACTGAAATGCAGTTTCAGTGTTTATCTCTTAGAGGCCATTCTTCTGTTTCCTATCTACATTTCCACAGACTGCTGCCCCTAATTTCATCTTACCTATAAATCCTAGAGCTATCATTATCTCTGAGACAGAACACCCCTATTTTAAAAATCTAAATCACTAAAGCAGTCAGTGTCTACATCATATGTTTGGCATAGTGACACTCTATTAATACTAAATTGACTCATTTTGTAAAGTTTGTTTCTAAAAATAGATGTTAAATTTCTGAAAGCCAGGGATAATTTTGTCGCTTTCTGGTTTTTTTTTTTTTCCTTTGTAGGAGAACTACAAAGATCAGGATGCTCATATTTGAGTTTGAGAACCTTTTTTAATGTAAATATTTCTCAAATTTCTCCTACCTCCTAACAAACAATAGTACTGACATTCTGGGGCTTCATACATTCAGAAAACATAATGACTAGTAGATATTACAGTTTCATGCTTTCGAATTTATTAGAATTATTTTAATGGTAACAGCTTCTACATTTCAACGTAAATATTTCTCAGATTCCTCCTACCTCCTAACAAACAATAGTATTGACATTCTGGGGCTTCATAAATTCAGAAAACATAATGACTAGTAGGTATTATAATTTCACGCTTTTGAATTTATTAGAATTGTTTTAATGATAACAGTTTCTACATACGTTTAATAATAATACATATGTATAAAACAAAATAACGATGACAGCTAATATTTTGGGCCTCAACATACACTAGTGTTTTCATATGCATTTTATTTAATTAAAAAAATCTTTAAGGAATCAGGCAGACCTCCTTTTAAATCTAGGCTCTACCACTTGTAGCTGCTAAAAGTGTGATTTATATAACCTTTCATTGCTAAAACAGGTCAGATGCAGAACCAGCCTCTTCAGGGTAGCTGTCAGGATTAAGAAAATCACAACAACCGAAGGGCTTTACATTGTGCCTGGCATAAAATAAACTCTAAGAACATTCTTTAAAAAATCCCTTCAGGGTAGACAGTATTATTCCTTCTCCCTCATTTCATAGACGGGGCAATTAAGGCTCAGAAAGGCATGTCGCTTGTCCAGGATCCTGGAGTGGTGGAATTAGGATGGGGCATTCTGGACTACAATAAACACCTGAGCGTTTAGCTGCTCTGTGTTCTGAGCTGCCACAGCACTTTTTTTTACAACACGAAATTTATTTACATCACACTCCACTTTTCCGTCCTTCACTAAAATGAGCTCTTCAACGGCAGGGACTATATTTTTGCTACCTCAGTACTTAACGATACACGCACAGAATACGAGGAAACAGTGTCTGACAAACGAGTATTAGTGCAAACGATCAATGCACTCACTACTGAACCTACGGTGGCAAATTGCAGTGGGTTAGAAGAGCTTTATCTGAATTGTATACCGATATGCAGATCTACTGTTTTGGGAACAATTTGTTTTTGTTGTTGAGACCCAGAAAGCAATTCCTCTTTTTACCTTTATTTTGCTTAAAAAGTTATCCCGTAATTTTGAACTGCGTAAAACTAGAAGAATGCCCTTGCGCTCAACTAAAACTGACACGTGTTTTAACTTTCCAGTCAGGTACATTGAAGGCCTTGTCACTTTATTGATTTTTGTTTGTTTTTTAAAGACAGGATCTGCCAATTTACTAATCTTAATAGAGCTGTAACAGGAGAGTATAAATAAAAAGATAATTCAGAGAAAATTTACTGAAATTAAGTTTGGATTAAAATCATCTGGCTCTTTTAAGGAAAAAGGACATTAACCAAAACTAGCATTAAATATCAACAATATTTATGATTCTCCCACTCAGTAGTACATATGACGTTTGGCAAATTGTTTAACTTCCGTGGATCAATCCCCTCATATGTAAAATCAAGAGGCTGGACTACATTGTAAGTGTCCTTCTGTTTCCACCTCTTCGTGACCGGGTTGTGGGTGAGGAAGGAGCAGAAGAGCGATCCCGGTCTTGGCTCCTTCTTCCGGCACGGCCAGAGCTGACACCCCCACGAAAAAACTGCACCGCGCCTCGGCTCTTTCTCCACTGGTTGAGGGACCAATCCACTTCCGCATAGGCCTAGGGCCCCACGTTCCGCGATCAGCGCCGGCAGCGCACAGCATCCTGGGATCTGTAGTCCTCCACCTGTGGTTGGCAGGCGTTTAGAACACGGGGTCTAGGTGGCATTCTGGGATACGTAGTTCCTGGACGTGGGGGGCGGATTCGTTCGTTTAATCTGTTTTCGACTTAAAGAGCCAGAAGCGACACCACAGACTCCGGCGGGTCACATGACTCCAGTCTAGCGTGTGGAGCGCACTGCGGCTCCCGCCCGGGCGAGTTCTCGCCCCCGCGCGGCCGTTGCCGAGGAGACGGCGCATGTTCCGCCGCGCGTTGCCCCCTCTGCAGTCCCCCCGCCCCTCTTCTCCCACCACAATGAGATCCTAAGATGGCGGTGGCTGCGGCGGTTGGCGCTGCGTAGCTGAGGTCGAAAAGGCGGCCATTGGGGCCAAGGCAGCCAGGAAACGTGTGGGCCTCTCTGCTGCGGTCTCCAAGGGCTGACCGCTGCCGGTGGCGGGTCGTGGGGGCTGACCGCCGCTCCGCCCTTGACGGGAGAGGCTGCTGCTTGTAGAGGTAATGCCTGCGCGTCCCCAGCCCTTGGCAACCGAGGGCGGCGCGCCCCAGGGGCGGGAGAGTAACGGCTCCGGACATTTGGCCCTGTTGGGTCTGGCCCCAGGCCCACGCCTCCTCGCTAGGCTCTCGGGTCTTCCTGCCCGAGGCTTCCTGTGCCCGAGGCGGACAGTCCGCCCGCTCCCTCAGGACCGACCGCCGGAATCCCCGGGTGAGCACCTCGGGACGCGTTGGGGACTGCAGGACCCCCTTCTTGCCTCCTCGCACCTCTTGCTGGCCCTGCCCGGTAGGCCGCCCCGCGTCCCAGTGGCCCCGGGAATGCCCCTTGCGGGCGGAGGAAGCGGAGCAGGGGCTCTGGTTTGGGTGCCAGGGGAACTGGGTCGAGTTCTCAGAGAAACAGGCCTTGGTGGCCATAGTTCATCCCCGCGTTCCCTCCTGTTTTATTCTGTGGAGCTCTCGGTGTCCAGAGTTGGGGTGCAGAAGGGCGGATGAGGAGCGACGCGACTCTGAAGAGTTGCAGTTGGGTTTTGAGCTGCAGGATTTTCGCCGTCTCGGTGCTGTAGGAGCCGAGGGGCCGGGGGAGGCGTTCCTGGGAATGTTAATGTAGTTACTATTGCCCCTTTTTTCTCCTTTCCTGCAGATCTAGTTAGAATTGGGCCTAGAACTTGGAAAGAGTAAATGCCAAGTGGGACTGAGGGAAACGTTGCTTGGTTTGCAGAAACTGGCGTTTGGGGATTAGGCCACGCCAGGGAGGCTGGGCGCGCCAACTTTGCATCCCTCAGCCCACTCCCCAGGAACTCGCCTGGTTTATTTTATTTTATTTTTTTGGCCGGGTTGAGGTCTGTATCGTGTGTCTTACGGTTGAATGTTCGTGTTTGGGCGCTGGAAGAAGCGGGCTTTCTGGGCGCCCCTACCACCCCCGCCCCATAACCGCTTTCCAGACTCCACCTGCTGGTGTTCTCTGGTTACGGGAGTGGGTGTTGCATAGCCTCGGGTGCACCTGCTCCTTTCTTTCCCTAGCACCTTCCTGGTGAGGGCCACTGAACACCAATAAAATGCAGAGTTTTTGAATTGAAGGTAAACCTAGTATTTATGTAGTGAATAGGTTATTTTATTGTGAAGTACAATAGCTTTTAAAAGAGCATTTTAAAATCATCGGATATACGAGGTTCTTAAATAGTTTAACAGGAAGCTCGATCAATCAAAGGAGTAAACTTTGGTATAGACTATTAAAGGATAATTAGGGCTAACCATCTTTGTTATACTGTTCCGAAGTAGATACTACTTTGCTGTTTGGTAGGATTTTAGAAGTTTGGAGGATTTAAGCATTAATGCATATCACACTATTTTCCAAAAGAATTCAGGTAACTTTAAAATATGGATAAATTATATTTGTTCCCTTCTTTTGATCTTTCTAAACCTATTTTAGACCAAAACTGTAGTATTTGTTATTCTGTATTTCGTAGTGTATGTAATTTACTTAAGTGATACATATTTTTAATCCTAAGCAGGAAACAGCTTTGAAGTGTGGAGCAGGAAAGGAGCAGTTTCTGAGCTGCAAAAACTAGTTTCTAAACAGGTAATTTGACATTATCATCTGTATTATCCTTTGTATTAGAGTTGAAGAAGACTTTATGGTGGACACTGCTATCAAAATAACAGTGCATGACCGAGGACCCTCTCTGCTTAGTAAACACATTCTGGGTTCACCGCCCTGTTTGCTCTGCTTTTCGGCATGCTGCTTTGGCCTGCCCGTATGTCTTTGTTAGGAAAGGCCATGTCATTCCTAATTATTAAGTACTAGAATGGTTTATGCAGTGCCGTTTGAAATTTATTTGTTTTCCCAGAATTTTTTAACCTGTTTGAATTTGTCCTGTAACTGAATAGCCTCTCTTACCAAATCCATTTAATCTCGGGTTCTCTTCTACAACATTCCTATTAATTGGCTGTTCATGAACTCTACTTTTTGAACTTGTTATACCTTGGCCGAAGTTTAGTTGTTTGAAATTACTTTATTATTCTTTTTTATACTTCAATCTCCCTTTCCTGGTATAAAATTACTTTAAACATTACTTTTAGTGCATAGTCACATGCAAGTGACATAAAGGTATTCTCTGTCCAGTAGAATAAAGTCAGTGCTGTAGAATGTAAGTTTACTAGGAGAAGTTAAATAATTGTTTGCAAAGGACAGTTTGGAAAAATGACTAAAAGATAATTAGAAGTTTGTTAAAAGCTTTTTAGAAGTAATATCTCTTCATAAAAAACTTCAGAAAGAAATAACCTAGGTTTAATTCTACTGTTAAAATTTTAAGAAAGTTCATTTTGAAAATTTTGTAGAAATCGGCTGGACGTGGTGGCTTACGCCTGTAATCCCAGCACTTTGGGAGGCTGAGGTGGGCGAATGAGGAGGTCAGGAGATTGAGACTATCCTGACTAACATGGTGAAACCCCGTCTCTACTAAAAATACAAAAAAGATTAGCCAGGCGTGATGGCAGGCACCTGTAGTCCCAGCTACTCCGGAGGCAGAGGCAGGAAAATGGCGTGAACCTGGGAGGGGGAGGTTGCAGTGAGCTCACATTGTGCCACTGCGCTCCAGCCTGGACGACAGAGCGAGACTCCATCTCAAAAAAAAAAAAAAAAAAGTTTGGTAGAAATTAATATATATTCTTACTTTCCACAAAAGCAGATAGATTTTTATTTTATAGCTCTCCTGTGAGGATATGAAATGAGACTTATGAGAAAGTACAAATAGGTAGTTGACGGGTATCTTAATTATACTTCTGAGTGGGTTTTTTTTAAATTGGAAGACTAACAAAACAAGGCAAGAAAAATGGAACTCAAGGGAAGGGTCACATGTGAGTGTGTATGAGAGTTAATACTAGAGTGATTGCTGTATGGTAGGCTTTAGTAAAATAAACAATAATTATAAAATTAGTTATAAAATTTTCCTTTTAGCACATTGGGGAAGATGATGGATAAGAGGAATAAAAATAAAGGGTAATTGAGTTAAATTGGAAGACCTGGGTTTTTTCAATAGGAGATTTGGCCATTTTGTTCTGAAGGAGGAAAGTGGATTTGAGACTTGGAGAAAGTGGTAAGGCTGTGAGATTCACAGTAGAGAACTAAGAAGGCAACCGGAGATACATAGCAGTACTTTCATTTTTACAGATTTGATTGAGTGCCTTGCAGCGTGCTGTGTAATAGCTACAGTACTAGAGATACAGCAGTGTGCAAAACAGACAGGGTGCCTTACCTCATGGAGTAAACTTACATTTTAAAAGTATATGTGTTATGTGGAGTGTAGCATCCCTTAATAGTGATCACAGTTAATGCCATTTTATGACTATTTCCCCACTTTTTGACAGCTTAAGAATAGTAGCGGAGAAAACAGATGGTGGGGTTTAACCAGAATTGAGTTGACACAAGAGGCAAGTAGGTGAGGAAGTGAAGGTTGCTAGCTAGCAAGGCTTTTTTGGAATGACTTACTTGGGTTTGGGTTTGAGTAAGGAATCAAGGGATTGGTGGATTTAGGGAGAGAGAAATGATTAAGGGGCTGTTAGTATTCAGGAAGGCTAAGAGCAGTTTCAGGAGGAATAAAGTGAGAGAAGTAGAATGCAAAAACTTATGATCAGAAAGAGGAACTTCAGAAGTTCAGGATCCCGAACAAATGATCAGTTCAGTATTGGAATAGAGAAGATGAGATGGATATTGGAATTGAGGCCAGGGTCTTAGAAAAGTCATTGCAAGTGTTTAGGTCATGAAAGCAAGGAATGAAGTAGAGAGTGAAACCATGAGCCAGTTACTGTCAGGAAAATTACAAGAATGTCTTGGATAGATATTTTCAGAGGGGACTATGAGTAATTTAATGCCGTTTGAGAAAAAAATAATTTTTTTCTTTACTGATTACTTTGGGTTTTTTTTTTTTTGGAGACAGAGTCTTGCTCTGTTGTCCAGGCTGGAGTGCAGTGGTGCCATCTTGGCTGACTGCAACCCCCTCCTCCTGAGTTCAAGCAATTGATTCTCCTTACTCAGTCTTCCAAACAGCTGGGATTACAGGTGTGCCCCACCACACATGGCTAATATTTGCATTTTTAGTAGAGACAGGGTTTTGCCACGTTGACCAGGTGAATCAAGTGATCCGCCCGCCTTGGTTTCCCAAAGTTCTGGAATCACAGGCATGAGCCCCTGCATCTGGCCTGATTATTCGATTACTTTGAATTTGTTCTTTACCTTATATTCTTATTTCAGAGGTAAACTGTAGTCGTAGGTATTTTCATGATAATTAATACTGTGATATTCTATCATAATATGTCTGTAGTAGGAATCCTGCAACAGGATATTCTTTTTTTTTTGTGATGGAGTCTGCTTTGTCACTCAGGCTGGAGTGTAGTGGCACAGTCTCGGCTCACTGCAACCTCTGCCTCTCAGGTTCAGGGGATTCTTCTGCCTCAGCCTCCCAAGTAGCTGGAATGACAGGCACATGCCACCACGTCTGACTAATTTTTGTATTTTTAGTAGAGACAGGGTTTCACCATGTTGGTCAGGCTAGTCTTCAACTCCTGACCTCGTGATCCGCCCTCCTTGGCTTCCCAAAGTGCTGGGATTACAGGCGTGAGCTACTGCGCCCAGTCTAACAGGATTTTCTTTAAAAAAAAAAAATTAGTCATTGAAAGTAGCTTAATACTGCCATAGTATATTTTCATTTTTGTGTCTTTGTATAAAAGATAAGCCCACTAAGGCTGTCAAAAATAGCTAAATGAAACTTGGAAATAATAGTTTCAACTTTGTTTAGTAAAGCATAGGATGAGTAGAAGTGTGTATTTAAAGTAGAACGATTTTATTTTTATCCCCATTCAGCTGCCCATAGTACTGTCATCAATCACTTCTACCAATTGTTTTCTTATAGCTTCAACTTTCTTATCTTACTGTCTTTCTGTTAAACTTGCCTGGCAAAATTTCAACCTTGGATGGATTTAGTGGAGTGTTTATATTGAGGCTTAGCACTGCTGGAAAAAAATATTTGTAGTACTTGTTACATCAGTGAATAGTCTCTCATTTCCCTGAGTCCGTACTGCTGTTGAGAGTCATTCTCCTTTTCCTACTTTTCTACGATCTCGCAGACACTGCTGTCTCACCCTCACACTTAATGTACAGTCCTTCCTACTTCACAACACTTAGGAGCACCCTTGGTTTCCTACCACCACAGCTGCTAGCCAGCCTACAACCGATTCCATCCTTTCTTGTTTTTTTCAGTTAAAGAGGTGTTCCTGTTCCTGTCTAAAGCTAATCATTTGTCTTTCGCTCTGGATCCCAGTGGCCCCCGGTTTCTCAGAGCCCACATGCTAGTTGCTTATCTCCTTTCTCTTCTGCATTTTTAGTATCTCCCTCTTTTTTTTTTTTTTTTTTTTTGTGAGATGGAACTTCTCTCTGTTTGCCCGGGCTGGAGTGCCATGGCACAATCTCAGCTCACTGTAACCTCCGCCTCCTGGGTTCAAGCTATTCTCCTGCCTCAGCCTCCTGAGTAGCTGGGGTTACAGGCATGTGCCGCCACACCTGGCTAATTTTTGTATTTTTAGTGGAGATAGGGTTTTGCCATTTTGGACAGGCTGGTCTCAAACTCCTGGCTCAGGTGACCCACCTGCCTCGGCCTCCCAAAGTGCTGGGATTACAAGCATGAGCCACCACACCTGACCAGTATCTCCCTGCTTACCGACAAATTGTAAACATACTCAAGATACTTCCATTTTAATAAAACTTTCTTTATGACTGTCTCTGCTTGCTTCTCATGATAGGCTGATTCCTTAAATGTTAGCTAATTACTTCCTTTATTATTCCCCTTCCTCCCAATAATACATTCCAGTTACGGAATTAACCCTCACCACCCCTGCTGAAACTTCTCACCAAGGTCAACGGTAACCGTGTTGCTAAATCCAGGACGATACTTCTCAGTCCTTCTTTTATCTGGCAAGGTAACTGTTTGGTTTCTTACCACATTCTCCTTGATATACTTTTCCCCTTTTGACAGGCTCTCCTGGTTTCCCTCCTATCTTTCTGTACCTCATTAGTATATTAGTATGTCCTTTTCCTCTGTCTCTCTATTTAATACCAGTGTATTTAAGATCTGGTCTTTTCTTACTCTTTATTGTCTCCCTGAGTCCTCTGTCCCACTTTTTGAGTGGATGACTCTCCAGCCCTGATTTCTCTCTTGAGAGATAGGTCACTATTTGTCAACTAGACAATTTAATTGGGTGCACTATAGGCACCTCAAACTCAGCATTTTTATAACTTGAACTTATCATCTCTCAACAAAGAAAACTTGTTGCTTTTCTAATCAGTTTAACTGTGTGTCACATACCCAGTTTCTAGCGACCTAGGGTTTATCCTTTAACTCCTCCACTTCCTTATCGCCCACGTCATAATATAGTAGTTTGCCCTTTTCTGTAGGGATACCTTCCATAGACCCCCAGTGCATGCCTGAAACTGTGGGTAGTACTAAACTCTGTGTGTATGTTGTTTCCTGTATGTACGTACTGTGATAAAGTTTAATTTATAAATTAGGCAGAGTAAAAGGTTAACAACTAATAAGATAGAATAGTCACAACAATATACTGCAATAAAAGTTATAAGAATGTGGTCTTTGTCGCTGAGAATAACGTATTATACTATACTCACCTGTTTTCTGACCATAGTTGAGTGTGGGTAACTATAATCCTGCAATACAAAACTGCAGCAAGGGGGAACTATAGTCACTAAGTTCTATTGATGCTGCCCAGAAATTTTGCTTGAATTGGTATTCTGTACATCCTTAGTCTTTTTGTTATTGAAATACTTTCTGTACTTCTGAATACTAGTTTACATTAATGTGTTTGCAGAATAAAATTTAGAAGGCAGAGATCCTGTATTTTTAATGGTGACATTGAGGTGGTTAAAGAGGTTAGCATAAAGAAGAGAGAAATAACATGCCGTTACCTCTTATGAGGGAGATACTTAAAATTTTTGGGAAATGTTGTGAATGTTAATACGTTAAGAATTGATCCATATGCAATAATTTCTTTAGCTTCATACTTACAGTTTTACTTTTTAAAGGCATGCTAATACCGTGCCTTTTAAACACATTTGGTATCATCATTATTAAGTTATAAAGTATTCTACCCCCCTGGCAGTCACAGTGTAGCAGTGGATGAAATTGTTTATTTTACCAACTTACTAGATAAGATTTTACTAATTTTTCTTTTAAAATAATTGAAAAAAAATCTATTTTTCTCAAACGAATTACAGTGTACAGTTTTAAAATTGTTTTAAAACCTTATTTTAGTAGTGTTCAAAGTCATTAACCAGAAATAGGTCTTTGGAACAAGCTCTGCATTTTAGGGGGAATTTTTTGTAATTGGAAAATAGAAGGTAAAACATTCTTTCTAGTTTTTTTTTTTTTTTTTTTTTTAAAAGATGGAGTCTTGCTCTTGCCCAGGCTGGAGCGCAGTGGCGTGATCTCAGCACACTGCAACCTCCGCCTCCCGTTCAATTGATTCTTCTGCCTCAGCCTCCATAGTAGCTAGGACTACAGGCATGTGCCTCCGTGCTTGGCTAATTTTTGTATTTTTAGAAGAAATGGATTTCATTATGTTGGCCAGGCTGGTCTCAAACTCCTGACCTCTTGATACACGCACCTCGGCCGAGATACATTCTTAATACATTTATCTTACTTTACTGTTGGTTCATTATTCTATTGATAGAAAGTGTAGCTAACATACTCTTTTAAGATAAAAATGATATGTAATAATTTTGACTTAAATGTTTTAATTTTCCCTTCCAATTTACGTTTCAAAGCAATTGCTTTTAGTACTTTTAAATATGGCATCACTTCTATTGCATGCTTGTTTTATTCTTCAATATTACAAATTATGTGATATGTAGAAAACAGTAGTTGCAAAATATTTTATTTAAATTAGTCATTTTGGTTCGCTGTATGTACTTCTCTGGGTATTAATTCTTTTTTAAAGTTTTAAAGTATATTTCTAGTATAAATAATTATGTAAACTGTTTCCTGAAAATACATGAGACCGAAAAAAGAAGAAAGATCACCAGTGTCTACCCTGTAACCAATAATTGCTTTTGTGAAAGCATTTTAATAAAGTTTCTTAGCTTTGTTTAAAAAAAGGTATATATAATTTTTCATACAGCTGTTTTACTTTTTTATATTACTTTTTCCATGATATAACAACAGGTTATATTGTCCAGTCTTCATAATTACGTATTTTGAAGGGTACTTAGTGTTCTACCCTGCAGGTGTAGTACAGTTTGCCTAAAAGCATTGATTTTTGTCCTTTGACGTTTAGTGTTATATTTTAATTTATCACAATTATAGCATAATAACTTCATTATAGTTCTTTCCACCACATTTAAGGTTGTTTTCTCAGATTACTTATGAAGAGGTAGAATTACTACGTCAAAAACTCAGTTTTAGTTCTTGCTACAGTATTGCCTAAATGCTTTCCAGAAATGTTATTCTGGTTTATATTCTCAATATAGTGTCAGAGAATTTCATTTTCCCTTTACTACCGTGAGAATTAGATAATATGTAATTTATATGAAAGTTAGCAAATTTAATAGTTCATTTTAATTTGCAACTGGACTTTATATATTCGTGTTTTTTTTTTTTTTGCAAACTACTTGTTTTGCTTGTATTTCTCCAGTTTTATTTTTTTAAAACAAATTCTCTGTATAACAAAGGTATTAACTATACTTCATGTCTCTTTCAGATTTTTTTTCTCCCAAGCTCTCATTTACTATTCTCAGCACACTTAGGATTTACTTTTATATGAATAAAATCTGTTGAACTTTTTATTTTTTATTTCTTTGTGTTCTCAATTTAGTAAGTTCTCTGTTTTAAAAAGCATTCCATTTTCTTGTCTTTTACAAATCTTATGTTTAAAATTCTGTTTTAATCTTTGACTATTTTGATGGTGTGATATAAGGCAGCCTTTCTCAGTTGGGAGAGAATTAAACTCTAATACCCTAAGGCATCTGTTGTTTACTGTGAATTCACTTTTTTTCTATGTGTCTGGGATGGATGGTTCTGGATATGTACTATCCTTGGGAGAATTGAGAAAGTAGTGACTCAAACCATTTTTTTCTCTCTTCTGTGACTGAGGTGAAGAATACTAAGAAAAACTGTTAAAGCTCTAAATGTGTGGTTTTCAGATCTGTTAGCAAATTGCTCACTCCTACATCATAGAATTGTTGTGAGGGTTAAATGACATAATGGACATAAAATATTTTAGCATGGTGTTTGGCATATAGTAAACAAAATAAAATGTGTTAGCTGTGACTAATTTTTCTTAACCACATTTTTCTGATTGCATGTATTTGAGTGTTTTTGTTCCTCAGCTAGTACTAATTTAACCATATAGACGGCATTGTTGAAACCATATAGACAGCTAACTTGGATTAGCTTTCTAACCTCCTGACCTCTGTTGCTATTCTTGCTTTTATTTTACAGATGGTAGCTTTTTTTCTGACTTATTCATTCTTCCAGATAAATTTTAGAATTGTCAAGTTCTAAGGAGAATTCCAGTGGAATCTTAATTGGAATTAAATTAAGCCAATATACATTTAGAAAAAGTGATTGATTGTAATATTTACTTTCCCATCATGGAAGATACTTTTTCTACTTATTCACATTTTTTCTCCCATATTGTTTTATAGAGTTTAATAGTGCTTCTTGACATGAAGCCAATTTATTATTCCTAGACATTTTATATATTTGTCACCATTATGAGTGGCATCGTTTTTTCCCCATTATGTTTTCTAAGTGGTATTGGTGATATTTTGATGTTCTCTAGATTTTTAAAAACACTCTTTAAGAATACCACCTTTTCTCTTTTCAATGTTAATATTTGTTTCATATTTTTCTGCTTGATAGAATTTCTGAAAGAATGCTAAATAACTGATATGTAGCATTTTTATTTTGGTCTTTATTAGGGATGTCCTTCATGTCTTATTTTAAGCATAATGTTGACTATTGGTTTAAAATATACTTCTTTTCAACTCTTTAGAGAATTATTAAAGTAATATATGCTCATTAAAAAAATGAACAGTAAAATATAATGGAATGGTCAATGTATTTGTGATTTTTAAGATTTTTTAAATAAATATTTTGTTGAATTTTTATCATTTTTGAGATAAAATTTAATTTGCTATATAATTTGTTAATGTAATGTGTTATTCTAATAGATATTCTAGCATGAAAACATCTGTGGGACAAATTGTACTTTTTCAGAGTTGATAATCCTTTTGATATTTTTTCTGTAGTGAATGGGATGAGTTAAGATCTCAGAATTAAAGCAACTTGGGTTTTTATAATTATTACTATTTATTTAATTTTTAATTTTTTTTTTTTTTTTGAGATGGAGTTTCGCTCGTTGCCCAGGCTGGAGTGCAATGGCGCAATCTTGGCTCACTACACCTTGGCTTCCTCTGTTGAAGCGATTCTCCTGCCTCAGGCTCCCAAGTAGCAGGGATTACAGGCACCTGCCACCATGCCCGGCTAATTTTGTATTTTTAGTAGAGATGGGGTTTCACCATGTTGGCCAGGCTGGTCTTGAACTCCTGATCTCAAGTGATCTGCTCATCTCAGCCTCTCAAAGTGCTGGGATTACAGGCATGAGCCGCTGCAACCAGCCTATTAATATTTTTTTTTTTTTTTTTTTTGAGACGGAGTCTCGCTCTGTCGCCCGGGCTGGAGTGCAGTGGCCGGATCTCAGCTCACTGCAAGCTCCGCCTCCCGGGTTCCCGCCATTCTCCTGCCTCAGCCTCCCGAGTAGCTGGGACTACAGGCGCCCGCCACCTCGCCCGGCTAATTTTTTTTTTTTTTATTTTTTAGTAGAGACGGGGTTTCACCGTGTTAGCCAGGATGGTCTCGATCTCCTGACCTCGTGATCCGCCCATCTCGGCCTCCCAAAGTGCTGGGATTACAGGCTTGAGCCACCGCGCCCGGCCCCTATTAATATTTTTTATTGCCATTTTTAGCTGAATGACCTTGGCCAAACTGTCTCTTTCGAGTGTCAGTGCTTTTGTTTGTAGTTTAATGGCTTTTCCTGTCCCTTGAATTTTAGATAAAATTATCTCAACCTCTCCTCTTTCAACTAGCACCCCTTCAACCTGTACAATTCCACAGCTAGTAGAAATCCAAAGTCTTCCGCAAGATTATGCAGAAATATTATTTTCTGATGATCATCTCTGCCTTTGAACCTCTACTTCCACCATTGCTGCTGCTTTTTCTCATCTCTTTGACCCAGGTATGAAATTCAGTCCCTTTCTTGATTTTCACATATACAAGCAAAAACCCCATTTTTATGGGGAGGATTTGAGTGTGGTAGTCTTTAACAAGATTTAGAGAAAGCACTAATACAAATTAAAGTAGGGTAGTAAGCATCGCTATTCTTAAAATGTCTTCTAGCCGCTGCGCTTTTGGATTTTTTGGCCCTAGTCCTGCTTCTCTTTCCCCACCTTCTTATCACCTTAGTATCGTACCTTCCTTCCTGATAAAACCAAACTTTCTTCTTGTTTCTTGCAGCGCAGTTCTCCCCTCTTTGAATCTTTGGCACAGGACTAATGCCTGTATTCAGAGTATCATCTTCATCCCAAGTCCATTGTCAGAACAGAGATACTTTCTTTCCTGAGAGAAGTTCTGGTTCTTGCTGTTTATGACATTTTTCCTACCTTATTGTTCTACCTTTTGGGACTGTGTTGCATTAAGTAAGTAATCTTACTTAGTATGCAGACTAGTGCGCATAAGGTATATTCAGGGATTTTCCTTTCTCTGTCATTCCAACTACCAACTCATTTTAATCATAATATGCCTATCGCAGCTAAATCAGTTTGTTTGTGATGTGGTTGACAGTGCCTCATTTTAGTTCATAAAATCAGTGCTTCAGTGATTGTATTGCTACACTTCTTGGAGTGATTTAAAAAACGAGTTTGTTTTTATGTGTTAAAGCTCAGGTCTTAACTTGTTTTGCAGAGAGTTAATTGTTAAAGCCAGTATGGCCACAGGAGGAGGTCCTTTTGAAGATGGCATGAATGATCAGGATTTACCAAATTGGAGCAATGAGAATGTTGATGACAGGCTCAACAATATGGTATGATACCTTACTCTTCATGGTGTGTTGTTGGCTATTAATGTTAAAATGCAATTTGCCCCCTGACCAAATTTAGCTCACCGATGCTCTTTGTAAACACTTTCTGGCCAAGATATTAAGGGTCCCTGGGCTGTTTATTATATTAATTGAAGACACAGAAATCAAATTGAGTTAGCTTTTAAGCCAGAAGGAAGATTTACTATTATATAAAGATGTAAAAGTTTTTTTTTATGGAAATCATGTTTAAGGCATGCAGCTGGGTTTTAGGAAGGGACTGGGAGAAGGAATTGGAAAGTTGTCAATAATTTTCACCACCCTAACTCTGCTTCTGAGTGCATCTCCCTAACACAGCTTTCTCTTTACAGACCAGTTTTCTCTCCTCTGGTCCATGTGATGTACTGTGGCTGTCCCGTCGTTCTAAAGTTTTTAATTATGGTTGCAGTTATGTACTGACTAGTTATCGCTTAGTTCCAATTTGAAATTTTAAAGTATGATTATGCTAATTTGGATTAGATATGTTTCTTTTTTCAGTCTTCTGTGGCGAGGATGGGGTGAGGTAAGTAGTGTAACAGGTTGGCAGAAATATTCACTCATAGATTGGGTGGAAGGACAATTCGTAAAGAAGGGAGTTTTGTTAAAATAAGGAAAATATCCCAAGTGGTTTGCTATACTAGTAACTAAAAGAGTCTTCCAATTGGATAAAGTGGGAATTTACAGACCTTTTTGTTGAATGAATTAGGTTATGTGGGTATAATGAAGTAAATAAAAATGTTTTCCAGTTAAAACTATAAGCACTTTTGTAATTCCGTATTAGGTATTATCATGTACATTTTTATCTATAAAAATGAAAGTTATATTTATTGCTTGCTAAATGCTAGGTACTAATTCTTTTTAATCCTATTTTGAAGGTGACACTATTTTAGAGATTAGGAAACTGAGACTATAGGAAGTGAAATAAATAGCCTAGGGTCACGCAGGGGAGTGTTTTTTCAGAAAACAGTAATTAGTTTTAGAACCTAGGTTGATTGGATTTCAGATCTTTTTATGATACATACCGAGTTTATAGGAGGTCAGTAAAGGTATTTAATTTATTTCTCTATTTATAATAGAAAATAACAGTGTAAAAAATCCTCTTGGAAATACTCAGATTGATTTTAGGGTTGGAATTTGAGGATTTGTATTTGTTAGTGATCTTGATAAGAAAATAATCTATTTTCAGAAGGATGGGCTATAAAATTAGGGTAGATGTAATGAGGGAAAAATGGGTTAATAGAAGTAAATAATTGTCTTTAGGAGTGTAAGTCTGTCAAAAATGTTTTGTCATTTTTAATTTTAAAACTGACCAAAACTTTTTAATTATACCAAACTATTTTCCTGGTTTGATAGAGACCAGGTTAACTTTTTCTTTTACTTTTTTTAAAGGATTGGGGTGGCCAACAGAAGAAAGCAAATAGATCATCAGAAAAGAATAAGAAAAAGTTTGGTGTAGAAAGTGATAAAAGAGTAACTAATGATATTTCTCCGGAGTCGTCACCAGGAGTTGGAAGGCGAAGAACGAAGACTCCACATACATTCCCACACAGTAGATACATGAGTCAGATGTCTGTCCCAGAGCAGGCAGAATTAGAGAAACTGAAACAGCGGATAAACTTCAGTGATTTAGATCAGGTTTGTGAATTATTTTTAAAAATCAAGTTATTACTGTGAGAAATACTTGAAATGGATTAAATAATTTGTCTTAGGAATAGAAAATTGAGTTTTTATGTTATTTTTTTAAAAAGCGTCTGTGCCTACGAAAAGAATTTTCATCACTGGGGATGGTCCTGTGTTGTTTAGAGGGAAATGAAGTCTCATTTCTAAACTTGCTAAAGACATGTATTTCTGGACTTTATACTATGTTGTATGATTAACTCAAGTGATTTTACTATGAAACTAAATTTTGCTTTTTAGTAACTGAATAAAATTGATATTAAGTAATGGAAAGTTCCAGTTTAGTATATATATCATTGGCTAAGTGTGGGATGTGGTGGGTTACCTCAAGTTTAGAATGAAACTATTTTCTATTTATGATCACCAAAATAAAGTTTAGATCTTAAAAGCAAGTAAAAATGATAATAAATTCTTCACAAATATTTTACTGTCAGATCTTTATGTCATAGAGACACACACATTTCCAAAAATGTAGAAAGGTAGATTCAAGTCGGATAATGATGTTGGTGATGATCATGTATCATTTATTTGTATCTATCAATTATTGAACGCTTAACTGTCAGGCACTGAGCTGAATACTTTTTCAGACAGTTCTTCATATAGACACAGCTTTAATTACATTGATTCATTGGGTCCAAAGCCTATAAAAATACTATAAGCAAGTAATAAAAAGCAGTATGAGTTAAAATGTGATCCATGGTCCTAGGACATGTTGAGCATCCCTAACAGGAAAATCTGAAATGCTCCAGAATCCAAAACTTTTTAAGTGCCGACATGAGTGGAAAATTTCACACCTGACCTTGTGTGACGGGCTACAGTGAAAACACAAAACTTTGTTTCGTGCACAAAATTGTTAAAAATATTGTATAAAATTACCTTCAGATTATGTGTATAAGGTGCGTATGAAACATAAATGGATTTTATGTTTAGACTTAGGTCTCTTTCCCAGGATGTATCTCATGTTTATGCATATATTCCAAAATTTGAAAAAAAGTGAAATTCGTAACACTTCTTGTCCGAAGTATTTTGGATAAGGAGTACTCAACCTGTACTTCATTTAGACTAATCTTGTTCATATTCATCGGTTGAATTGTCTCAACAAAATGAAGTCTAGAAAATGCTAATCAAATTTTCATATTTTAGTGAAAGACTGTTACAGAGCCAAAACTCTTTCAGTTCTTACTGCAAAGCTGTTTGTGCGCACCTTCTGAATCAATATCTGATGGTGAAACTAAGAACGTTGGGGTTAAAACAAAATTTTGTCATAAGATTAATGTTTGTGTGATTTGATTTCTTTTTCATATGTAGAGAAGCATTGGAAGTGATTCTCAAGGTAGAGCAACAGCTGCTAACAACAAACGTCAGCTTAGTGAAAACCGAAAGCCCTTCAACTTTTTGCCTATGCAGATTAATACTAACAAGAGCAAAGATGCATCTACAAGTCCCCCAAACAGAGAAACAATTGGATCAGCACAATGTAAAGAGTTGTTTGCTTCTGCTCTAAGTAATGACCTCTTGCAAAACTGTCAGGTGTCTGAAGAAGATGGGAGGGGAGAACCTGCAATGGAGAGCAGCCAGGTGATAACATTTCTTTCTTTTGCTCATTCTTTTCACAAACCTCAAAATACTAACATTAAGATGTAAAAAATTAGGTTATGCACACAGGAATTTTAGTTAGGTGGAATTAAAGTGCTTCACTGATCCCCTTCCTTAATCTGCCAGATTTACTTAAAATTGAGTAAATTTCTGTTTATCCAAAATAATTTTAGAAATGGCATATTCAGGTTAATTAAGGCTTCTTTCTGTTTATTTGCAATATAGCATATTGCCAGTTTTTAGTAAAGGGGGATTGGAAACAAAGTGATAAGTAGATTTTTGTAGGAATGTTTAAAAATGGCAATATAATTCTTTTGGAAAGTAGTTGCAAAACTATAATACGTATAATTTATAACTTATGTAAACATTAGGAAAATTTATATAAATAGTTTAGTGTGCAGTTGTAGAAGTAAAATTTTTCACATACTGTAGATTAAAATTTTTAAATTTATTTTTAAATTGACAGCGATTGGAGTTTTTAGTGTTACTAATTATGTTTTGATTAAAATCTAAGCTGGATTCCGATTTTTTGCATGTATTAATTCACACAATAATCCAAGTATCTTTCATTATCTTCGAAATAAAAATTAAACTGTTGCTATTGAACTAATTATCCTCAGTTTTATATATTGTGTGCTTTCATGCTTTTTTTTTTTTAAATATTTCCCCTGCAGATTGTAAGCAGGCTTGTTCAAATTCGTGATTATATTACTAAAGCTAGTTCCATGCGGGAAGATCTTGTAGAGAAAAATGAGAGATCTGCTAATGTTGAGCGCCTTACTCATCTAATAGATCACCTTAAAGAACAAGAGAAGTCATATATGAAATTTCTTAAAAAAATCCTTGTAAGTATTAGACTTTTAAAATAATACATTGAGTTATTTTTGTAGTATCTCAGTGTATATTTACTGATGACATTCTGTTGCCACGCCAGAGGAGTTAACATATTTTCAAAAAATCGTGCCATCCATTATAACATTTTATTGCCCGTTTTAATAGCTGTATGATTTATACCACTAAAATATTTCAGGCTAGAGAAAATGAGGAGGAGGATGTTCGGACTATAGATTCAGCTGTGGGATCTGGTTCTGTAGCTGAGAGCACATCGCTAAACATAGATGTGCAGTCTGAGGCTTCAGATACCACGGTAAGCAGCTTTTTGGTAATTAAAGTGCTGGAAATGAAGGTTTAAACTTTTCTCCCAGTTTTCAAGATGTTATTTTCTAGGCGTTCCTTAATGAAAAGTGTATTCCAGGGAAGAAACCCTCAAATTGTTAATGCTGCATGTATTCTGTATTTAAACATGGAAGTTAAGTTTTATTTATTAACGCTAAAAATAGTTTTAATGGTTGATTTGAAAATGTAATTTTTGATCTTCAATTTATAGAAACATTGTTTTTGTAGTTTGTTTTGTTAAGCAAAGCTTCACTAATTTTAAGAAGCATCAAACAAGTTAAAATTGATGGTGGAATTAAGGGCAATAGGCAACATTAGTGATTACTTAGCATATAGTCTTTTGGAAATAACCAAGTTCATTTGTCACTGAGGACTCCTTGAGGATATCAGAATTTTTCATTTCTTGGACTCTATCCTAGTACTGGAGCAAAACCAGATGACTGAAAAATCGAGATAAAAACTAGTAAATGGGACGGGATAGCATTTACATTGTGATTTATTCACAATGAGAAAAATGCTATAATTGCTGACTTTGCAAAATCAAATTTGTTGAAGTAAAATACTGCTTTTCTGAAAAATAGTAATTTACAAAACTTTGAGGAAAGATTTATAAAACCTGTTGTGGTTCAATGCTAGGGTGTTTCTAGGCATTTTAAACAGGTGTGCCTATAACCGTGCATTATTAAACTTTTAACACCTATTACAGATTAGTAAAGCTTTTGTTTTGAGAGGATAAGCATGTATCTCTTCGGGTTTTGAGGTATTGAAAATGCCATTCAGCATTAGGAATTTGAAGGTTTGTTTCCTGTTAGTATTGACCGCATAGTTCTTACCTGCCTCCTTTCTCTTCCCGGACCTTCCTGATTTGAAGAGGCAATTTGAATTTCTTTTCTTTACATTATTTTCAACAGGAGATACTTGGAGAGCCAAAGTTGTTGAAGAATGGATTTTACTGTGGGGAAATTGTTTTTCTATTTACAGTGGTGCTAGGCATAATTTCTTCCTTAGATTCCAGCAGAAATGGAAGGGTTAGGACAATGTGGGTAAAGGAATTCTGTTGGGAAGGGGTAGGAACTTGTGTAGATGTATTGTAATTTGTATAAAGTATTCATTGTGATGACAGTTGCTTTCATAATATAAAATGATGATATGAAAGTTGGCTAATAACATGTAGCAGAATAAATGTTAAAAATGTGCTTTAACAGTTGTGTAGTGTGGTAATTACCCAGGGTGTGGTACTTGCTTAATTACAGTAAGCAACAGTCTAGTCTACAGAAAACTTAAAAGACTAAGTTTACTGCCACTTGGAGGGAGATGTGGAGTGATTTTTTTTTTTTTTTTTTTAAAGGTGGACTAGTACTTTTTAAGTTGTTTTATAAGGCTGGCTTATATGTTAAACAGGAGTTTGTGTTAAGAAATTAATATGCTACACTATTTAATAAAGGAGGAGGCATCTTTTAGTCTGAGAGTTCGGCCGTGCATTGAGGACAAACTAGGGAATTCAGCTTCACAAGAACAGGTTTCAGACATTGACGTTACTACAAGTCCGAAAGGGAAAGATGACAGACCTCAGAATGACAGGGAACTGAGGCCTAATAGGAAATATAGCCGAAAACATGGATTTCCCTCAAAGGTATACTTTCCAATATTAACTTGGGAAGTCTTTAAATGAGCACTTCTTTTGTTCATACTTCTTCTTCTTTATTTGCTTTTCTGTTGTTGCTATTACTTACATATTAATATAGTTGTCATACTGTAATTTGCTTTAGTAAACTTCTGTCCCTTAATGTTTTTCTTTTCTACTTTTTTATATACCTCTCCATGGATTATATCTGACAGCTGTTTTTAATTTACATTAACAGAGGTTTTGAAATGTAATTTATTCCCTTTTTTATAACATGTTCTTAAACCTCAGCCATCAGTCAGTTGCCCTTTGTTTCTGATATTTGCGTTCATAAATTTAGATGGGGCCAGGCGTGGTGATCCTAGCACTTTGGGAGGCCGAGGCGGGCGGATCACCTGAGGTCAGGGGTTCGGGACCAGCCTGGCCAACATGGCGAAACCCTGTCTCTACTAAAAACACAAAAATTAGCCGGGCATGGTGGCGCACGCCTGTAATCCCAGCTGGTCAGGAGGATGAGGCAGGAGAATCGCTTAAACCTAGGAGGTGTAGGTTGCAGTGAGCCACTGCACTCCAGCATGGGTGACTGAGTGAGACTGTCTCAAAAAAAATAAATAAATAAAAATAAATAAAGAAATTTAGGTGGTACTTTAGTATCGGATTTTTTGGTTTATATTTTTGTTTTTGGAAACCCCTTTCCTTTGCTTTTATAGAAAGATTATCCAGCTGACTTGGTTGCCTCTGTTTTGCTTGTTTTTTCTGCAGTGTTTCTTTTAAAAGGTTTTTAAATTTTCCATTATTTGCATAATGGCATTCCAGATAGAGTTAAAGACAACTATTTGTAGTTCCACATAAAAGAGTTTGAATAGGCCGGGCAAGGTGGCTCATGCCTGTAAATCCCAGCAGTTTGGGAGGCCGAGGCGGGCGGATCATGAGGTCAGGAGATCGAGACCAGTCTGGCCAGCATAGTGAAACCCTGTCTCTACTAAAAATACACAAAAAATTAGCCAGGCATGGTGGTGTGAGCCTGTAATCCCAGCTACTCAGGAGGCTGAGGCAGGAGAATCGCGTGAACCCTGGAGGCGGAGGTTGCAGTGAGCTGAGATCACGCCACTGCACTCCAGCTTGGGCGACAGAACGAGACTCTGTCTCCAAAAAAAAAAAAGTTTGAATAAAAATATCATTTATAAAAGTGCATGTATCTGTTGGCAGGAGCAAGGTACTATTTTAATAATTGAGTATAGGTAAGACTAATTTCATATGTTTTATTACTGGTTTATTACCTAGGACTACACTCTCCCACTGTCCCATATTGGCTTACCAAGATCCAGATAGGCTAGTTGTTTCCCATGCTCATTTTATGGTTTTTTTTTTTTTTTTTTTTTTTGGGGTGTGTGTGGCTATTTACAAATGATAAAACTTAATCTCTAGATATTTTGGCATTTTGTGTTTGTTTATTCTGGTTCCTACAAGAATTTGGGAGCACAGTTTGAAATTAGTTACGGGAATCTTACTACATCAAGTATCAAATAAAAGCTTCCCCAGTTCAACAGTAAAGAAAGTAGCCGATTATTTTAAAAACTAGTAGCATTGGAGAAGAGCAAATAAACATGAAGCATAATCGGTAACCTTTGGAAGTTTCTTCTCTTTAATCCTTCTGAATAGTGACAAGCAGTATTTAAGAGTTAACAGTTAATACAGTATCTGCCAGTTCTTTTTTTCTTAAGGCATTACATACAATTTAAAAACCACTTTTCCGTTTTTAGGTTTCTTTGAATAATATCCTTATAGGTGAATACTATTCTGTCTTGAATTTGCTTATGGTGTTTATTCCAGTTTGACTTTGTTGATTCTTAAGGCTGTCTCGTTGTTCTGTTAGTATTCTGTTTGCAAAATTATTTTAATTTCTTCAGGGAAAGAAATCTTAATTCCCACTACCTGTGTTTATTTTTTCTCTACTGTGCAGGAACTGTCATTCTCACCACCCCACCCCCTTTTCCTCCTTAGAATCTTTTCAAAATGTAGTATTTACTGTTAGAATAGCGGAAAACATAGTTGAGGGTCTTACATGAGATTCAGGGTTGAAAGCAACCTTGAGACTTACACATGTTATGAAATGATTGATATTCTAGAGCTGCCTACCAACGGCACGTTCTACTTTACAGAATATTTTAAGACATGGTGACATCTTGCATAATTTTACAAAAGAAAGCCTTCTATGAGTAGCCATGCCTTCATTATTTTCCTATACTCATGGCCCCCAACTTAATCTCACCTCTTAAAATTTATAAGCTTTCTTTGTACCTTGTACCTGTGTTTTGCCATTATTTTAATCATTGCTCGTTATTTCATGTGAGCTTGCCCTGTCTTGTAAACCAGCTATGGTTCTTCAGATATGATGTCTTATACTTTTGTATTTAGAAACCAGCGCATAATTTGGAGGAGACAATATGACGTAAAGAAGACTGGAGCCTAAGAACCCGATTTCCCTTAACTGTGACATTGAATAAGTCACAGCTTTATCTTCTCTAGGCTTACAATTCCTCACCCTTCACGTTAAGAAATTGAAGTACATAATTATCTGAAGCTGGAAAAATACATTTGGGTCCATCAATAATTACTAGGGGAACCTCAGTTGAGTAGAGGAAAGGAAGATTGAGGCTTCTCTGAAATTGCACTGTTACATATTTACAACTCAGGATTTGATGCCTAAGTTATTTTTTTATTCTATAAACGAAAAACGTAGTTGGTGAAGATGACTTTTTCAAAAAAAGTTTAAAGAAAAGTATGTATTTGAAGCATTAATATACACCTAGCATCCTTTTTGGATTTCTATGCCAGGTGCCATCTTCCTGGTATCATCTTACTCCTACCTAGATATTTTTATTTTTTCCTCTTCTGTGTATTTCATCATAGGCTCCCATCTATTGGCTCAGTTTTTCTGAGCATCAGTCTGAAATGTTTATATGAATGTGAAAGTTACGTAGTAGTAGTGCTTCACTAATTTTGAAAATTGTTGAGAATTCATTTTTGCATTAGTGAAAAATCTGAAGATAATTGTGTTTAATAGCTTAGAATTCTTTATAATTAGGTTATCACAGTTTTGTGACTAATAAGGATTAAAGAACTTTTAAAAAAGTATGCTTTTTTCTCATTTGCATAATTTTTTTCTCCTAATTATAATTTATGCTTTGCTAGAGGGTATTTGATCAACCTGGGGATTTTTTTTTTACTCATTCCTTTGATATCTGTACCTGTTTGGTTTGGTTTTAAATTTTACTGTTGACTTTGATGAAATCATTATAAAATTATTTTTGCTGCATTCTGAGAGGGCTAGCTGTTGATAATTATCGTTACCCTTCAAAGTTTTTTTTTCCTAAAGATGTAAACTGTCTGGAAATAAGCCATACTAGGATGAATTTCCACAGAAATGGATGTAAATATTTATAAAGTAACTCCCCTTACATAGGATAGGAGAGAACTGAGTAAACAATACTTAATTTATTAAAAGTTTCAGTTTTAGAGGTTCAAGACAACAGAAAAACCTCTAATAAATATTGGGTTACCAAAATCCAGGTAGCCTATTTGTTTCCCATGCTCATGAAGTCTAGAGATGGTCTAGGATATATAGGCACTGACTAGGCACCTCTGATGTTTACATGAAATAATCTAATTATAGCCAACTTCCTATTTGATCATAACTTTGTTGAATATTTAACTCTTTGCCTTGTACTTATTTGTTTACTTATTAATTTTATTGATTTCCCAGTGAAAGTGTAAAATACTACCACAGTTACTCATGCTTATTCACAATACTGATGAGTTTTACGTGGGGAGGTAAAGAAATTTTTATATAGTATTGGTAAAGGATGTCACCCAGAAGGGAGTTTCTCTTGAGCCCATCTGTGTGCTCCATAATTTCTCCAGGAATCAAATGTGCATAGCAAGTGTAGATCAGTGCATTTTTACTTTCAAAAGAAATCTTTGAACTTCTTTGCTCTCTTTAGTCATTTGTTTATTTAAAATTTACATAACCCCAACCAATATTTGTTAGCAGTGCAGATTTAAAATTGACTAAGTGAAACAAAAGTGATATATTTTATGTAAATATTAGGTAAAATCATTGAACTTTTAAAATAAAAGACTTTTAAAAAGGCAAATCGGTGATGAAAAATACAATTATGGTATACATTTCAATATATAATTTAGCTTGTAATATATTGTTTCCAGTTGTATTTAAATTTGTCTCTGCTTAGCTTTTCCATTTTCTTGTTGGGTTACATTTTGAGCAGTTTTAAGATTAACACTTAAAATTTCATCATTTTTTGTAAGTGCCACTTATTTAATCCATCCCTCTACTTTTAGATTAGATGATAACTTCCTAGCATTTTCAGGGAATTTGGAAGTATTTACTTCCATTTTATATCATCAGACTCAGATGAATCAGCATAATTTAAGAGTAAAATAATGATGTCTTTGATACATAATATAAAATTTGTTATTTTCTTATATGTCTGATAATGTGATACAATTAAATTAAAATCTTTTTACATAAGATTATCAAATAAAAAATGTATTTTTGAAATTTCAGTCCTTTGTTAGAAATAGTATGTGTGCCTGTTTCCTAGGTTGGTTGTTGTTGTTTTTAAATTTTACTTCTAATCTTTGTTCTTTTTTTTTTCTTTTTTCTTTGAGACGGAGTCTCGCTCTGTCTCCCAGGCTGGCGGTCAGTGGCGCAGTCAGTCTCAGCTCACTGCAATCTCCACCTCCTGGGTTCAAGCGATTCTCCTGCCTCAGCTTCCTGAGTAGCTGGGATTACAGGCGCACACCACCACACCCAGCTAATTTTTGTATTTTTAGTAGAGATGGGGTTTCATATGTTGGTCAGGCTGGTTTCAAACTCCTGACCTTGTGATCTGCCCTCCTCGGCCTCCCAAAGTGCTGGGATTACAAGACTTTCAGGTCATTAACCCAGCATAATGTGCTCCTACTTTTCTGTAGGGGCCTAGATTTTTCTGTGTGTGTGTGTGTGTGTGTGTGTATCCGTCCCCATCCCTCTTGGCCTTTTTTATGTTTTGTGTGTCTTTTTCTTTTCCTTTTGTTCGTTCCTATTCCTGCTAAGCCATTGATTATATAGCTTTTTACTGTGAAATTACCTAAGTCTTGGCCGGGCGCGGTGGCTCAAGCCTGTAATCCCAGCACTTTGGGAGGCCGAGACGGGCGGATCACGAGGTCAGGAGATCGAGACCATCCTGGCTAACACGGTGAAACCCCGTCTCTACTAAAAAATACAAAAAACTAGCCGGGCGAAGTGGCGGGCGCCTGTGGTCCCAGCTACTCGGGAGGCTGAGGCAGGAGAATGGCGTGAACCCGGGAGGCGGAGCTTGCAGTGAGCTGAGATCCGGCCACCGCACTCCAGCCTGGGCGACAGAGCCAGACTCAGTCTCAAAAAAAAAAAAAAAAAAAAAAAGAAATTACCTAAGTCTTAAGTGGCAGGCTGTATCTCTGTGTCATCATTCTATTCTTACTCTTTTTTCTTGATGTCTGCTAAAACTATATTTAGGGTTGTATACTTAATAATTTGTTATCAATGTGTATACTTTGCCATTGATAGTTGAAACAGCAGCGTGGATTTTAATAGTCAGATACGAGTATTGTTGGTCTTATTTTCCAGGCCAGAGATCCTCAGCAGGAGCCTATGGAAGAGATAGAAAATTTGAAGAAACAACATGATTTATTAAAAAGAATGTTACAACAACAGGAGCAACTAAGAGCTCTACAGGGACGGCAGGCTGCGCTTCTAGCTCTGCAACATAAAGCAGAGCAAGCTATTGCAGTGATGGATGATTCTGGTATGTCACAGTCTGAGAATATTCTTTTTGCAAGGAAGACTCATACATAATTGTATTGCAGGGTGGATGCTGATTATTACATAATCAGATCTTGATTGTTGTCTAGTTTAGAAACCTTAATATGAGGCTTATGCTTTCCTGTGCTTTTCTCTGGTTATGCAGAAAAGGTTGCAGGGACTACTCCTGGCCATCATACTATACCATGCAGACAGCCAGATCGCTCTTCTTTTCATCAGAGAGTACCCTTAAGAGGTAAAAGAGACAGGCTGTAGTTCTGTTTTTGTACCTCAGACTGATAAGGCTTGTGATGCATTTATTTCCTTTTTTTCTATTTTATTCAGCTAGGATTGTCATTCTTTGCTTGCTTCCCAAGAAAGGGTTAAAACCTTAAGTGAGGCAGTGAATAAATTTATAAAGTATCTTTAGTCTTCAAAGTTAGTAGTAGCTGTTATTTTAATTAGGTATCCTTTTGTATATACTAGCTCTTTAGAACTGTATTTATAGTCTATACTTCCTGAGACTCAGAAATTTTCTTCCTCCTTTCCTCATAGCCATGTGTGATTTAGATGAAAGTTGTATTGAATTTATTAGTATTGAATCTGATTTTGTAAGTTTATCATCACCTTCAAACTTAAGTATTTTAGTGTCTCATTAAATTGAAAAAAAAGATGATTAGTTATTGAAACTCAACAAAACTAAGTTATGTTTTCTAGTAGTCTATTCCCCACCATCCCCTTCTAATAATAATTTCTCTCCTTTGAGCACTCTGTTTTTGCAAGGCGGTTTAGGTTCTCACTGAGGCTGCCCTGTTGTGCATCAGTTTATTCTGCTGTCCAAACCTAGCCCACTGACTCAACTGTCTAATCCCTGTTATACTTAATTTAAGTTTACATTTTCATAAGGAACGTTATGACTTTCAAATAACTTAACTCTTTTTGTTTTTTTTGAGACAGAGTCTTGCTCTTTTTCCCAGGCTGGAGTGCAATGGCATGATCTCGGCTCACTGCAACCTCCGCCTCCCAGGTTCAAGCGATTCTCCTGCCTCAGCCTCCTGAGTAGCTGGGATTACAGGCACCTGCCATCATGCCTGGCTAATTTTTGTATTTTTAGTAGAGTCAGCGTTTTATCATGTTGGTCAGGGTGGTCTGGAACTCCTGACTTCGTGATCTGCCCACCTCGGCCTCCCAAAGTGCTGGGATTACAGGCGTGAGCCACCCTGCCTGGCCAATAACTTACTGTTTTGTAATAATTACATAGCTGTATATAGTAATAATTACAAAGATTTTTGTCCCCATTTCTCCGTTGTAAAATTTAAAGTACCATTAGCTTTTATATTTAGAAAATAGATAATTTAGGAAATGATAATTAAAATACTTTAACATAATGACTAATACTAGTTTAGTTAATGACTAACCTTTTAAATATTTTTCGAGTTTGAAATATCAAATTTAAAAGCTTTCCTTTGATAGTTCTATTAATCTCTAAACTTACATAATCTCCTCTGATCATCAGAGATTTCTAGGTTACTCAGAGCTTTAATTCTTATTTCTGTTTTGTAGCGAAGGAACTCTACAGAGTTTGTGACTTGCCTAGATTTATAGAATTTTAGCAGAATTACATTTGTTGAATTCTAGGTCAGGGGTCTTTTTCTGTTTCTGAATATGAACTTTTGAAAGTAAGCAGATAATTTCTTTTTTAAAAATACACTATTATGAGTCAGAGAATAGGAGTAGAATGCACATGAGTTTGAATTTATTTCATACTGTTTCAAAAAGAATTTTAGCTTAGTAATTTTAAAACAAATTTAGTCTTGTATTTGTGAGATTTTGCAGGGGCGTACTAATGAACAGCCATGAAAAGCTACAGTTACAGTATTTAATCTGGTATATGAGATATTATCTTGGGATAATTATGTTACCTCAAAGCGTGTCCCTTTCACCACTTAACTAGCAAGTTACATGTGTTATCAGTACTGTAATTTCTTCTCAGCATAGAGATTTGACTAGATATATAGGATTCCATATAGCCTTTATATTCTCAGTTCTCAGTGGAAAAAAGGTAGTGTTTTCCTTTAAAACAGTAGCAATTTTTAACCAATTGTCTTTTTTCTTTCCTTTTTTTTTTTTTTTTTGTGAGACACAGTCTTGCTGTGTCAACCCAGGCTAGAATATAGTGGCGTGATCCTGACTCACTCCAGACTCTGCCTCCCAGGCTCAGGTGAATCTCTCACCCAAGCCTCCTGAATAGCTAGGACTACAGGCGTGGTGTACCACGCTGGGCTAATTTTTGTAGTTTTGTAGAGATGGGGTCTCACTGTGGTGCCCAGGCTGGTCTTGAACTCCTGCGCTCAAGTGATCTGCCCACCTCGGCCTCCCAAAGTTTCAGGATTACAGGTGTGAGACACTGTACCTCGCCACCGATGTCTATTGTGGAGTTGGAGAGTTACAAGTGAGGATAAGGATGGAGTTATTCATTAGTAGAACAGTAACTGTTATGAAAATTATTGTCACAAAACTGCTTTATGAATATGGGGACATTATTTTTAAATTAAGAAGATAAAAACTACAGTCTTTTAGTATGACTTGTATCACAAACAGCCACGTCAATAAATTATCCATTTTATTGCAGGGGTCAGCAAACTTTTGTCAGCTGAGTTTGGCTCATTGCCTGAAATAAAGTTTTAGGGAACACAGGCATACCCATTTGTTTACATTGTCTGTGGTTGCTTTTACCCTGTAAAAGCAGATCTGGGTGGTTGAGACAAAAACTGTATTTCCCACAAAGCCTAATATATTTACTATTTGAACCTTTAAGAAAAGTTTGCCAGCCGCTCTACCAGGGAATTGATTCTATTCAAGAACATGGAGATGGAAACCTGTCAGAATCAGCTGTGCTTTTTTACACTATCACTTTCCCTTCCACTCCCCACTGACCTTAGACAGACCTGCTCCACTGAGTCACTGCTATTAATTGGGATGTAATAGTAACCCTCCTTGTATGTTGGGACAGAAAAAGATGAATCACTTTACTGGAGTTTTGTGACCATCCCTTCATTTTTAAGTTAGATGGAAACTTCTAATAAAATGATTGTTGGCAGATAGATAGGATTGTTAACTAGTTTCAAGGTTTTTTTTTTATAAGTTATTTTTAGCTTCTCAGAGATTAAAAGTGTTTTATTTATATTAATCAATAGTTATTAATTTCTTTCCAGTTGTTGCAGAAACCGCAGGTAGCTTATCTGGCGTCAGTATCACATCTGAACTAAATGAAGAACTGAATGACTTAATTCAGCGTTTTCATAATCAGCTTCGTGATTCTCAGGTAACCTAGGTGTTTCAGTATAGTTGAGTTTAAAAAATCACGTTACTTACAACAGTGATTCTGAAACTTCAGTGAGCATACATATCACCTGGCATGATTGTTTAGCAGTGTAGGTTTCTGATTGGTGGGGTCCCCCCACCTCCAAAATTATGATTCATGGATTTGGGGTGGGTTTCTCCATGTCTCAGTCCAATGCCAGTGGTCTGGGGGCTATACTTTAAGAATCACTAAATTAGAGGAGAATTTTCTTTGAATGAAGTGATTAGTGAAGTTTTTCTTTGTATGCTACTGGATGACATCTTTTTTCCTTTACAAGACTTAATAGTCTACAACCATTAAGACTGCTTTAAATCTCTGTCCTTCGACTAGATACACGGGACTCCATACAACCTTGGAATTCTCATTTGAAGGAATAATTTACTAACAATTTTAAGAAAGTTCTTAATTTGAGAGTTAGTGAGTGTTTTAATTTGATGCACTTTGTAAGTGATATAAATGCAGATTTTCAGTATGTGGGCCTTGGGTAAGAAAGGATGAATTAATACCTCTCCATTGGAAGTGAGTATGATTGAAGATGCAGTGTCTCTTGTCTTCTTGCTGACCAAGTGAAAATGAGAATATGGCTGAACCACTTTGGAGAGTTATATAGCAGTACCTAGTAAATTTTTTCTGGTAGACCTGGGGCCTACTTTAGAGAAACTATCACATGTTCACGAGAAGATAGATAAAAGAATGTTCATGGCAACTCTGTGTTAATAGCAAAAAAAACAGAAACAGCCCAAATGTCCATGAACACAAATGGGCTAATGAATTCTTATCTAGAGTGAAATTCTTTACAGCAGTTACAGTAAATAAGCCATTGCTAATGAATACAAAATTCAAGTTTAAGAAGGATACCACTTACCTTATTTTTTAAAAAGTCTATATTTTGAGCGTATGTATACATAGGCATTAGAAAATAAAAACATATGAGAATGGTAGATACCTAATTCCAGGTTGGAGTTACCTTTGGCGTGGGTAGTGACATTGGAAAGGGTACAAGCAGAGCTTTACTTAAATCTGTAATGTTATATTTTTCTTAAAATAATTGATGCAAATATGGGAAAATCTTAAAATTTGACTAAGCATAATGGGAGGTTTTCTTATTATTTCCTAAGCCCTAATGGATTCTTGAAATGTTTCATAATTTAAAAAAAAAAAAAAAAAGAGGGCCGGACGCGGTTGCTTACGCCTATAATCCCAGCACTTTGGGAGGCCAAGGCGGGTAGATCACCTGAGGTCAGGAGTTTGAGACCAGCCTGGCCAACATGGTGAACTAAAAATGTTCCGTCTCAACTAAAAATGCAAAAATTAGCCAGGCGTGGTGGCAGGTACCTGTAATCCCAGCTACTCGAGAGGCAGGAGAATCACTTGAACCCAGGAGACGGGAGGTTTCAATGAGCTGAGATCACACCACTACACTCTAGCCTGGGCCACAGAGTGAGACTCTGTCAAAAAAAAAAAAAAAAAAAAAAAAACCATGAGAGAGAAGTGATGGGAAAAACTGATAGGTTAAGAAGTTAAAGTTTACAGTGGTAGTTCTAGAAAGAAGGCAAGAGAGAGAATGAGATTTTTGAAGGTTTATTTTATATAACGTGGCATTGTTACTACTTTTGATTCAAGTAATGATGGCTAGTGAATCCAAGACCTCTGTGTGGTTATGTGTATGTAAAACCATGTAGAGTCAGCTCTCAGTATCTGTGGGTTCCACATCTGTGGATTCAACCAACCATGGATTGGCAATATTTTTGGGGGAAAAATAACAATGTTTTAAATGCAAATTTAAAAATTTAACAACTATTTACATAGTGTTTATATTGTATTAGGTATTGTAAGTAATCTAGAGCTGATTTAAAGTATATAGGAGGATGTGTATAGATTATATGCAAATACTATACCATTTTATATAAGGGATTTGGGTATGTCCTGTTTTTGGTGTCCCCAGGGGTCCTTGAACCAATCCCTCACCGATACTGAGGGATGATTTCATGTGTTAATAGTGGCATATCAGGAAACCATATTTAATTTGGGAATAGTAAGAGTATATACTTACCTACCAGCACAACCTAGCAAATATTTCTTTCTCTTTGTAAAGGATATTTGTGCATTTAAAAAGTGAGAATACATTTAATTGCCTTAGTCTTTATTCTTCTTCTTTTATTGTTTTTGTTTTTTAATAAGCCTCCAGCTGTTCCAGACAATAGAAGACAGGCAGAAAGTCTTTCTTTAACTAGGGAGGTTTCCCAGAGCAGGAATCCATCAGCTTCAGAACGTTTACCTGATGAGAAAGTCCAATTGTTTAGCAAAATGAGAGGGCTGCAGGAAAAGAAACAAAAAATGGACAAATTGCTTGGAGAACTTCATACACTTCGAGATCAGCATCTTAACAATTCATCATGTGAGTAAATCTGGTTCAGCAGTGTTGGGTATAAGACACAGAAATATATATACTGTCACATAATAAATTTAGCGTTTGGTGAATGAACACGTAGCTCCTCAAAAATATTTGTAGGGACTTCAGACCTATATTTGAAAAGTTTTTAAGTTACAAGCCAATATATATAAAAGCGAAATACGTGGTAAATCAGTTTTATAATTCAGAAAAGGGAAGCAATACAGTTGGACCTTGAAAAATTAGTAGGATTTTAATAAGGGAAAGGTAGAAGAGAAGGTAGTATTTGATACATGCACATAATAATACTGTGTTTTTTTAACATATTCAAAATTTTGCCTTAAAAGTTAATCCAGTTAGTACTTTGATTTAAAAACCCAAAACTATGAAACATAGAGTGTTGATTAAAAAAAAAAAAATCTGTGAAAAATTTGTATATATGGTTTAGTATGGAGAGTCCAGAACTTCTAACTGCTGAAGTTGTATTCATTTTTAAAAAATATAAAGATAATCATCTCAGCTGTAACTTCAGGACCTATCTTTTTTGTTCCACACGTACTTAACCTTCTTCATCTAAATCAGATCTAGTCTTCAGTTCCTTAACCTTTTCAAACATGGCTCCTGTCTCTTATCCAAATAGTAATAGAGGCTCGAGCATTAGAAATTGAAGAGGCAACTTCCAACTAGTCTTTAAACATTCTAGCTTTGTCTAATTAAAGAAAATAGGGATTTTGAAACAACAAAACCATTTTCTCTGGAGCCTCTGGTCCTTGTTATCCACATATCTCCTTTTTCTTTTCCACCCACAAAAGAACCTTAATATTCCTGCCCTAAAACATATCCTTTCTCTTCCCTGACTTCTGCTAGTCTCTTCCTCCTCTCGAGTATAATCCCAGTTTTTATCCTTCACAAACACATGAACACAACTAAGAAAAACTTAACATGTGGGCCGGGCGCAGTGGCTCATGCCTGTAATCCCAGCACTTTGGGAGGCCAAGGTGGGTGGATCACCTGAGGTCGGGAGTTCGAGACCAGCCTGACCAACATTGAGATACCCCGTCTCTACTAAAAATACAAAATTAGCTGGGCGTGGTGGTGCATGCCTGTAATCCCAGCTACTCTGGAGGCTGAGGCAGGAGAATCACTTGAATCTGGGAGGCGGAGGTTGTGGTGAGCCGAGATTGTGCCATTGCACTCCAGCCTAGGCAACAAGAGCAAAACTCCGTCTCGGAAAAAAAAAAAAAACAACATGTGAAAGTTGCCCTTAAGTCCTCGTGGTCAATTTTGTATTCATAAAGTAGCACTCTGTGTGTTGATGACTCTTAAAGGCCATTTTTTTCCTCACTGGGAAGCAGTGTGAGAACAGCAGCAAAAGGTAGAATGGTCAAGGAATAGAATGAGGAGACTACTGGAAACCACCCACAGGAATTGTGGTACTAAAGTGAACAACAAATAATGATGATTCTTGTGAGAAAGATACTGGTAAATGACAGCATCTTTGAAATGGTAGGAGGTAGAGAAGTGCAGAAATTCTTAATCTTTAATTCCTCTTAAGCATGATTTACATTTGATAGTAAAAGAAGTTAAATAGAAAGTAATTAAATTTAGTTCAAGGACCATGGAGGATTAGCCATTGTCTAATTAGCAGATTTTTATTGCTGTTTAATATTTCATAGTTTGAGGTACCATGGTCTTTTTAACACTGTTCTTTCTCTCCTGGAGCAAGACAAGTTCCTTCTTGGTGTCCAGATGTAACTTCTCTGGTCTGTGGGTATGAAAAACCGATGAAGACCTAATCGGCTTCAGCTACCTGATAAAAATTACAGATTGAGTACTGCACATCATTCATAGTGGCCCTGTTTAACTTAACCTAGAACCAAGTTTATCAAGTTAGTTACCAAATTTAGTCGTTAGTTAAAACTAACTAGAGTTCTCCTCTAGTTAGTTTTCCAAGGTAGAATATCATTATTCTTGTCAATTTCCATCTTTTCTTCTTCTTTCCTTTCTGTTTTAACCCGGTGGTTATAATGTAAAGGTGATAGAGTCTCTGGAAGAAAGAGGTAAACGTGTCTTCTGTGTGCATTTTGATGTGTTTAATTGTGGAGTAAGTTAATAAACAAGTTTCTAAAATTTAAATCTGCAGAAACTAAGTTGTTAATCATTTTTGCTGTTTATTTTTCGGTATTAAAGCCAATTGTAAGTGTTTGTGTATAGTAACTGGTGATTTAAAGAAAATTTTTTTTGTGTGCCTTCTTCAGCCTCTCCACAAAGGAGTATGGATCAGAGAAGTACTTCAGCTCCCTCTGCTCCTGTAGGCTTGGCACCGGTTGTCAATGGAGAGTCCAGTAGCCTCACATCATCTGGTCCTTATCCTGCTGCTTCTTTAGTGTCTCAGAATGAGAGTGAAAATGAAGTCCATCTCAATCCATCTGAAAAACTCCAGTAAAACATTTACAATCATTGTTTACATAGATTAAAGTTAAATAATAGGGATAAATGTTTTTTTTCCTTTGTGTTGAAAATTCTGGCAAAACGAGATTTATTTAATTTTGTAAACATTCTTAAGTGATAGGTAGAAGAGGCGTGTGTGTGTTGTATGTGTATAATTTGAGTTGTCTAAGAGATGTGATGTAACACAGTTTCTGTGAACAGATAACTACTTTCTTGTTTTTCAAATAAAGGATAAAAAATAAGACTACAGTTAGAATATTTCTGTATTCAGATGGTTTAGAGACCAGGCTGTAGAATGAGACAGCCCTGAAATTGTATCACACAAGGCTGTGTTACCGTGTACAAATAACTTAGCCTTACTAAGCCTGTATTTCCTCATCTGCAAAATAGGGATGATAATACACCTGTTCAGAAATATGTTTTCATTAAAAAATGTTGGCACAGTTCCTGGCACTTACATTCAGAACTCAGCAAACTTAATTCTTATTTTTGGTAAACGTAGTATGTAGTGTATAAATCTCATATGTGCAGACAAATCAAGAACCTTCTATACATGCTCAGTAATGTCTGTATACCTGATTTGCCTGAGAGGTAGTGTTTGAGTAGTACTTCACACTTTTGATACTTGAGAAACCTAGAAATATTTTTGACATCAAGTTTTGTGCTATTAACATTTACACCTGCTTAAAATGAACAATTAAATTGAAATTGGTTTTCTTATGCTTTTGTCCCTAACACAGCATAAAAAAAAAAAATGTGAGATTTTGAGTAAGCCGTACTTGGCATTAAACTCATTATTTTAAAGTCATACCCCCTGGATAGTACACCAGGTGGATATTTCATTAGGTCTAAATTTTGTTTGTGTTAGCTGCTATTATATGAAAATAATGTCTGCATTAATTTGCTAAAATGGGTGTAAATCTTATAAATTTTTTGTTTATCAGAAAGTTAAATGAAGTTCGAAAGAGATTGAATGAGCTAAGAGAATTAGTTCATTATTATGAACAAACATCAGACATGATGACAGATGCTGTGAATGAAAACAGGAAAGATGAAGAAACTGAAGAGTCAGAATATGATTCTGAGCATGAAAATTCTGAGCCTGTTACTAACATTCGGTAAGAACTATTTTTGGGATGTTTTTGCAGCATATTCATTCTATCTTGATACTTTTAATGTGGAAACAAAAATACTTCATTAGAGTATTTACTATTTGCCTTTTATTTAAGCTTTTCTCTTGTAAGTCTACTATTTTGGTCAGTGTAATCATCTTTGCCCTGTGAAGAAAAATGAATAGAGAAGTATGGAGTACAATTGTTGAGTAAATTTGCTGTTTGTTAGATTGAATTTGAGTAAATCATGAGATGTCTCTAACTTAGCATTTTGCTGTCTCTTTATTTTTAGGTGTAATTTTCATTTTTTTCAGATGTTTTTCCACTTAAATATCACATATGCACAAGTTAATGAAAAGCAGGAGTCGATTATTCAATTTGAATTTTAATGGAATAGCCAACCATGTTCTTGGTTTGGAGTTATTTTATTAGCAGTTCTAAACTTTGATTTCTTTCTCTCTTTTTTTGTGCCTTAAGTAACTTCAGGCTGTTTTCTTTCTTCTAGAAATCCACAAGTAGCTTCCACTTGGAATGAAGTAAATAGTAATAGTAATGTACAATGTGTTTCTAATAATAGAGATGGGAGAACAGTTAATTCTAATTGTGAAATTAACAACAGATCTGCTGCCAACATAAGGGCCCTAAATGTGCCTCCTTCTTTAGGTATGACTGACTGTATTTACAGATAATTTAGCTGTGTTGTTCTTACAAAGTGGGTTTTTGTTCATGTGTGCTCTTAAATTTATTTTTTAAATTACCAATTTTAATTATGCATGTTTTCAGCAGATTGTCGATATAATAGAGAAGGAGAACAGGAGATTCATGTTGCACAAGGTGAAGATGATGAGGAAGAGGAGGAAGAAGCAGAGGAGGAGGGAGTCAGTGGAGCTTCGTTATCTAGTCACAGGAGCAGTCTGGTTGATGAGCATCCGGAAGATGCTGAATTTGAACAGAAGATCAACAGACTTATGGCTGCAAAACAGAAACTTAGACAGTTACAAGATCTTGTTGCTATGGTACAGGTAAATACTGCTTGGTCTTCTAAAAACCTGTTTGTCAGATAGTATAGTCTTAAGTAAAATGTGTGTATGATAATTACTTTGGTTTAATTATACTAATACACTTACATGTGAGGTTTAAATTTTTAGCACTTTACGCTCTGTACGTCAGAGGTCAGCAACCTTTTTAAATTAAGAGTGAATTGGTTAGATAGTTGAGGCTTTGCGGCGATACAGTCTGTGTCACAACTTCACAATGCAAAAGCAGCCATACATAATACATAAATGAGAATGATTATTTGCCAACATAGCTTTATTATAAACAGTATAGCTGTTTTTATTTACAGAAACAGAAGAGGTTTTGTTGTTTTTGTTTTGCTGACAACTCTGGCCTTATATCATGTAGAACTTGCAGCATCTCAATGAGGTAGATATTAAATAGGTTAAAGAGATCTTAATTGCCCAAGTTTATATGACTGTCCAAGCCAGAATTCAGACTTCCTGATACCAGAGCCTGAGATCTTAACCTACTGTATGTAAAAGAAAAACCATATGTTATTCAGTAAGGTTAAAGTTAGAACTATTAATCATAAATTTTAAAAAGCAGTTTATACATATTTTGTGTTAATTGTTATGCAGTTAAGTATAATTGTATAAATACGCTATTGTATGTTTATACAAATGTAAAAATATACAGTTATAGTTAATTACATAACGATTAACACAAAATATGCATACACTTATAATTGTATATGCAGTAATAAAATTATAGTTAATTACATAACTATTAGCACATTATAAAGGTGTTGTGTATATAAATCATATAAAATAGTTTTTGTGTATGAAAAACTCAAGTTTTATTAACAGTTTCTTTTGAAATGCTATATACTTTGAATTACTTAAGTGAAAGGGGAGTGTGCTCTCTCAGTTCAAAAAAAGTACGTATTTTTATTTTTATTTATTTATTTGTTGGGGACAAGGTCTTGCTCTGTCACCCAGGTTGGAGTGCAGTGGCATGATTTTGGCTCACTGCAACCTCCATCTCCCGGGTTCAAGCGATTCTTCTGCTTCAGCCTCCCAAGTAGCTGGAATTACAGACATGTACCACCACACCTGGCTAATTTTGTATTTTTAGTACAGATGGAATTTCACCATATTGGCCAGGCTGGTCTTGAACTCCTGGCCTCAAGCAGTTCTCCCACCTTGGCTTCCCAAATTGCTCAGATTACAGGCAAAAAAAGTACATAATACTAGTAAACTCCCTCTTCACCTCCATTAATAATCCCATTCTTCTTCACTGAAGTTGCTAGGTCTTTTCTGTGCAGTTAGGTACATTACTATGCACCTATTTTTAAAAAAATACTTGATGTTTTGTGCTATGTTTCTTTGTTTTTACAAATTGTATGTATAATACACTAAGTATTGTAGCTTTTTTCCCCACTCCACATCCTGTCGGAGAACTTTCATGTCGGTATATATAGTTCTATATAATTATAAGTAATTAAGAAACACAGATATGATAATTATAAAATGTTAATACTGTGTATATGTATACACAATACATGTAGTTATTTTTAGCTGCAGTATAGTTTCTGTATATTGAAGAACCTTAATTTAGTTAATGTGTAATAGCATCTAGTTAATATATACTTGTTTTCTGTCTTTCACTATTTAGAAACAATGCACCAAAGAACATACTTGCACAAGCTTCTGTGCATTTGTGTTTTTTAAGAAAGATTTGGGGAAGTGGAACTACTATGTCAAGAGTTTGTGTACATTTTAAAGGACACAACTTAATTGGTCTCTAGAACAATTATTTTTCTAGAGAGCAATTTTCTATATGTATTTCCGTGTGTATTTGTATTTCTATATGTACAGAATTTTTGATACGTATTTATATTTTTCTATATATATTTTTTATATTTTAAAATTTTAATATTTTTTAACATATTTTACATTTTTCATATTTTTTATATTTTATATGAGAGTTCATTTCTCCACACATTGATTACATTTTATTTTATTGATATACTGTAGCTTGTTTAACCATTAATGGAATTGGCCTTTTCCAAATTTCTCAATTATAAGAAGAGTTGTTGAGGTGAGATAAACATGTATGCAAATACAAACGTGTGTAAACAAATGTATATAGAACACGTGTAAACATGTATACAAACATGCTTTCTTTACTGCTTTAATATTTTAACGTAAATTTTACAGACCAGTGGTATTTACTAAGGTGTGAATTGGATAATATCTTTAGGTATCAAGACTGTTTTAATGTAAAGATGCTCTTTCAGGATGATGATGCAGCTCAAGGAGTTATCTCTGCCAATATGTCAAATTTGGATGACTTCTACCCAGCAGAAGAAGACACCAAGCAAAATTCAAATAACACTAGAGGAAATGCCAATAAAACACAGAAAGATACTGGAGTAAATGAAAAGACGAGGTATGTTAAGCTTTTGGCCTTCATTTAATATAGTAAGAATTTAGTGCCTGTTTTGGAGAAGGTACTCAGCTAGGTACTATGTTACGTTGTGCCTAATGCTTCATCAGATTTTATTGGAGTCCATAAATATAATGTCAATTTAATTGTAGAGAGAAATTTTATGAGGCTAAACTACAGCAGCAACAGAGAGAGCTAAAACAGTTGCAGGAAGAAAGAAAGAAACTGATTGACATTCAGGAGAAAATTCAAGCATTGCAAATGGCATGCCCTGACTTACAGGTAATTATGAAATTTATTTCTACTTGTCTGAAAAAAGATGTTTAAAATCTGATGTCAACTGAAAGTACTCTTTTTTTTTTGAGACGGAGTCTTGCTCTGTTGCCCAGGCTGGAGTGCAGTGGTGCGATCTCAGCTCACTGCAAGCTCTGCCTCCCAGGTTTGCGTCATTCTCCTGCCTCAGCCTCCTGAGTAGCTGGGACTACAGGCACCCACCACCACACCCGGCTAATTATTTGTAGTTTTAGTAGAGACAGGTTTCACCGTATTAGCCAGGATGGGCTCGATCTCCTGACCTCGTGATTCGCCTGCCTCAGCCTCCCAAAGTGCTGGAATTACAGGCGTGAGAAAGTGCTCTTTTTTCTAATATTAAGGTGACAGAATTATGTCTAGTAATTTTGTGATTAATGAAGTGGATGAACTGATGAAGAGCTGGGGGTATACATTTACAGTAGAAAAGATAGCACATAGGAATTGACTCTCTGATTATTTTCATTCATATTGGGCTGGCTGGCCATAGATTCAGAACATGTGTACTCATAATTGTTTATTATATTAAAATACACTGGTTTGACTTTTGCAGTTATGGACCAGCATTTGCATCTTTTACTGGCCTGAAATAATATAATAAAATCTTTAAACCACTGTAAGTTATCTAAGGAAAATAATTGTATGTGGTTTAAAGAGTAAGTTGTATATACTTTTGTTTATTAACTAGTACCCTATACATGGGTCTTCAGATTGAACAGAAAATAAGAGGCTGGGCACAGTGGCTCACACCTGTAATCCCAGCACTTTGGGAGGCTGAGGTGGGCAGATCATGAGGTCAGGAGATCAAGACCTTCCTGGCTAACACGGTGAAACCCCGACTCTACTAAAAATACAAAAAAAATTAGCCAGATGTCGTGGCAGGCGCCTGTAGTCCCAGCTACTTGGGAGGCTGAGGCAGGAGAATGGCCTGAACCCGGGAAGCAGAGCTTGCAGTGAGCCAAGATCTCGCCACTGTACTCTACCCTGGGCGACAGAGCGGGACTCAGTCTCAAAAAGAAAGAAACAAACAAAAACAAAACAAAACAAAAAAAATATCTTTGATGATATCAAATAATCAATAATATCGGAAGGGGATAATAATTCCTTCTGATATTTTCCCAGAGTTTATTGGGTAGCTTTATCTTCAGTTAGGTTGTGTTTTCAAAGAAAGGAAAACACATCAAATGTGTTTATTTTCTAAACCCTTGCCTTTCCTACTTTAATCCTTTTTCCTTGTCTCCAATCTAAATGTCTAGAGAAATAAGTTGCAAAGTTGGGTTGAGTATACAAAATTTTCCATTATGTTTTATCCCTATTGTTTCTGTTGTTCCTGAGGGCTTGTGTTTGTCAGCCTCAGCTTGTGTTTTCATCTTTGTTTTCTTATTTCAAGTTATCTGGATGATGATGGTAATTGGGGTGTGATAGCAGATTAAATATGGCACTAGAGCCCTAGTGCCATATTTAAAGTACCTGCTTTTATTAAATTAATATAATTGCTTTAATTCCTTGTAATTTTTTTTGTGAATTCCTTTTTAGCTGTCAGCTGCTAGTGCGGGTAATTGTCCCACCAAAAAATATATGCCAACTGTTACTTCCACCCCAACTGTTAATCAACACGAGACCAGTACAAGCAAATCTGTTTTTGAGCCTGAAGATTCTTCAATAGTAGATAATGAGGTATTGTAAATTGTACTCTGTTGTTCCTGAGTTAGTCTTTTTTTTTTTTCGCCTTTTTTTTTTGTTCTTCAGTAAGACACATCTTAAGAAAGGAAACTGAATATCCTTGAAACATGTTTGTAAATGGTAGTCTGTTTTGTGCCTTTTTTAGTAGACACAAAAATGTAATTGTAGATTATAAGAATATACAAAAGACAAAACATTTTGATTTTTAAACTTTAATTGAAAATTAAGTTTTTAATAACTTCTAAAAAGTAATTATCTTTTAAAAATATTCATGTTCTTTATTAGTAAATATTTGGCAGAAATATGTAGGAGGGTAGTAGCAACAAATAGTAATCATTTCAGTTAGACCTGTCCTTTGACATTTTATTTATATGTAATTTGTAGAAAATATAATTTTTCCTAAATAGTTTCTAAAGTATATTTGAATTCTGCTTGTTTCTATTAAGAATTAATAGGCCAGGTGTGGTGACTCACATCTATAATCCTAGCACTTTGGGAGGCTGAGGTGGGCAGATCATGAGGTCAGGAATTCAAGACCAGCCTGGCCAACATGGTAATACCCTGTCTCTACTAAAAAATACAAAAACATTAGCCGGGCGTAGTGGTGGGCACCTGTAATCCCAGTAACTTGGGAGGCTGAGGCAGGAGAATCACTTGAATCTGAGAGGCAGAGGTTGCAGTGAGCCGAGATCACGCCACTGCACTCTAGCCCAGGTGACAGAGTAAGACTCTGTCTCAAAAAAAAAAAAAAAGATTGCCTAATTTTTTCGTATTCATAACTAAATTATTATTTTAACCTTCATGGACATCTTAGTGTGAAAAGGAGAGAATGAGAATAGAAAGCTTTGTTGATACTGACAATATTATTAGTCTTTTACTCTTTTAGGTTACAGCAAATCCAAATATTTACTTAACTCTGGTTTCTTAAAAAAATAGTTGTGGTCAGAAATGAGAAGACATGAAATGTTGAGGGAAGAGCTGCGACAGAGAAGAAAGCAGCTTGAAGCTCTGATGGCTGAACATCAGAGGAGGCAAGGTCTAGCTGAAACTGCATCTCCAGTGGCTGTGTCATTGAGAAGTGATGGATCTGAGAATCTATGTACTCCTCAGCAAAGTAGAACAGAAAAGTAAGAGAGCTGCATAAATCACTTTTCTAAAAATGTCACCTGCCGAAGATTGACCTGTAGGCTAGGCAGCCACATTTATCCTCTACACGACAGCACAAATCTATTTCAGTGAGGCTACTATTTAACTACCACCTTTGTGACCCAAGTTAACTGAATCCATCCACTTTCTGTTATGACTTCTTGTAGCATCAGCTTTCTCTTTTGTCTTAAATTACTATGGCACTTGATCAAATGGTGATACAGATTTTCTTGTGTGTATAAGCCTTATTTTCTTAAGTTTATAAAAAGAAAACACTTGATATTTTGTAGTGCTTTTCTGTCAAGCCAGAAATAAACAGTTTTTTGCTTAAATTGAGTATCTGCTGTTTGTAAGGTTCTTAAGGATCATTTTATTATAATAATACAGTTTTTATATTATAATAATAATTTAGTTTTTAGGATATCAGTTTAAAATGTCCATATTTAGAATATTTCTAAGAGTTGGTCGTCTGTAAGATCAGTGAATTATTTAGCTATATGGTAATACCCATATCTAAAATATTGAAATTTAGATGTGTTCATGACCTTCCCTTTTGATATCCTCAGATGGCATTTCTGGAATTTCTGGAATTTTGCACCAAGCCCTACTCTCTTCTCAGATGAACTACTTCTATTCTTGGAGTCCCAATATGCATTTTACTGATCAGACTGTATCTTCAATATTTTATTCTGTTCTGGGTACTACACCTATGTTCCTCTGCAGAGTTCTTCACATAGTTTTGATGAGCATCTGGTTTCAGAATCATTGGTCTGGAGTTTTGCTGTCCAGTATGGCAGCCACTAGTTATACGTGGTTATTTAAATTTAAATCAAATGAAATTAAAAATTTATTTTCTCAGTCATACTAGCTACATTTTAAGTGCTCAGTAGGCATGTGTACCTAGCAGCTGCTGTATTGGATAGCACAGATACAGATTATTGCCATAATTATAGAAAGATCTGCTGAATGGCACTGATCTTGAAAACTCCCTCAGGGAAAAGTTAAGGGCAGTTTAACTTTGGGAAATAGTCCCAGGGGATATGATGATTATTTAAATTTGTTGGAAGAATTGTTTTCAGGTAGGCAAACTAAACATATTCTATTTAACAGCAATAGGGAGAATGCCACCCATACCATAGTTACTGTGATTAAATGAAATTCTATATACAGACATGTATATTTATGTTTGAAACAATGTTTGGCACATAGTAGGTGGCAGAGTATTTAGCTTATCTCCAGAATGACATCTGTTTTATGTCTCTTAATCACTAGAACAATGGCAACTTGGGGAGGGTCTACCCAGTGTGCGCTAGATGAAGAAGGAGATGAAGACGGTTACCTTTCTGAAGGAATTGTTCGGACAGATGAAGAGGAGGAAGAAGAGCAAGATGCCAGTTCCAACGATAACTTTTCTGTGTATCCTTCTAACAGTGTGAATCATAACTCCTACAGTGGAAAGGAAACTAAAAATAGGTTAGTTTCAGTATTTTAATTTTGTGCTTAATTTCAGAGGTCCAGGTCTTTTTGACTGACAGCAAGCACTTCTGCAATTCTCCAAGCCAACCGAATGTCCTACAATTCAATTCAGTTTTTACACTAACTATTTAGTTAGTGCAGACTCCACAAGTTAAGGGGCTCAGTTCGGTAAGACTGCCCTAACTTCAGACTTCAGTTTCAAGTACTTGGTCCCCATGTTACCCACACTTCTGTCCAACGTGGCTAGAAATTTGGGAGTTCTTACAACCCCCTTCAGGTTTATTTGCTAGAACAACTGACAAAATACAGGAAAACACTTACTTATATTTTCTCATTTCTTATAAAGGATTCTGAACAGCCAAATGGAAGAGGTGCATTAGGACAATATATGTTTTGGGCAGGTGTGCAGAGCTTCCATGCTTTCCTCTGTGTCGCACCCTCCCCAGCACTTCGATGTGTTCACTGACCCAGAAGCTGGCTGAACTCTGTTTAGGGTTTTTTAGGAGATTTCATTGCTTAGGCACAATTGATAAAAATTGTTGACTGTTGGTGATTGGTCTCATTAGCAAAAATTCAGATCTGGTTGAAAGGGGCTTGTTTTGGATAACAGAAGACACTGTCACTTGGAGGATTCCAAGGGTTTTACAAACTCTGTGCTAGGAACCAGGCACAAAGAACAGATAGATACTTTATTATTCTACAAGAATGTTGTTCCAATAGATACAGGTAAACTGGATCAGTCTTCACTTGTGTTGTTGAGAATTAACCAAAAATAAATTGTAGATAGTGAAAAGGGTCTGTCAACAAAGATATTATCACATTGTTACTAATAATTATAACTGAAAATTTGTTCGTGAATTAAAGATGGTGAAGTAGATACGGTAGTCCACTTGATGAAATGCTATGTGGTCGAACTGAAAGCATGAAGAATGGAAAAGTACTTGTGACATAATGAATATTTTTATTTTGCAGAATACTTAATTATGTGGACACTTCTGTGTAAAAACATTAATGAAAAAGACTGGAAACTAATGAAAACTGATAATTGTACAAAGCTAAAGATCTGGACTTTCTCCTCCCTCTATATTTTTTAATACTTTATATATTCTTGGAATTTAAAAGAGAATATTGGCCCGTAGGCTAGAGTATCAGAGTTTATTGCAGTATTTTTAAAACCAAATTATTCTGTGTGATGACTTAATGCTTTCAATCTTTTGTTAGGTGGAAGAACAATTGCCCTTTTTCAGCAGATGAAAATTATCGTCCTTTAGCCAAGACAAGGCAACAGAATATCAGCATGCAACGGCAAGAAAACCTCCGTTGGGTGTCAGAGCTCTCTTACGTAGAAGAGAAAGAACAATGGCAAGAACAAATCAATCAGCTGAAGAAACAGCTTGATTTTAGTGTCAATATTTGTCAGACTTTGATGCAAGACCAGCAGGTAAAATTTGCTGTGAAAGTATATTTTTCTTCTATTTTTATAACTATGGAAGCAATACAAATTTTTCTCAAGTCATCAGTAACTATTAACAAATATTTTCTTTCAATAGACTCTATCTTGTCTGCTACAAACTCTTCTCACGGGTCCTTACAGTGTTATGCCCAGCAATGTTGCATCTCCTCAAGTACACTTCATAATGCACCAGTTGAACCAGTGCTACACTCAGCTAACATGGCAACAGAATAATGTTCAGAGGTAATCTGTTTCTTAGAAGTATTGCGACTGTGTAAGAGCTAACATTGAGCAAATGTTTTACAATTAGCTTCTGGGAGAAAAGAGCAAGACCAAATTGCATATTTGGACATTCTCTGTCCCTTGAGAATTTTATGAGTGGTGATTTGCCTTATGTTTCCTTTTAATACCATGGATTTCTGTTTTTATAAATTTATGTTACTAAATTTTACACTTACATTTTGGCAAATTTTATAGTGTATAAATTGTACCACAGTGAAGCTATAAACAAACAAAAAAGTGAGTTTCTTAGAGTTTTACTGACTGTCGGATAGAAGTACTAAGTTCATTTCTTGTTCCAGACGAAGGTTATTGAATTAAGCCTATAGACCAAGCACATATTATTATAGTATCAGAGCAGTTTGTCTGCATGCTTTTGAATCATTTTTTACATGTATTCTTCCTGAATGTACTTTACATATGGTAATATAACTGATTTTTAGATTACTGACTTAAATTTTTGTAGGTTGAAACAAATGTTAAATGAGCTTATGCGCCAACAAAATCAGCATCCAGAAAAACCTGGAAGCAAGGAAAGAGGCAGTAGTGCATCGCACCCTCCTTCTCCCAGTCTATTTTGTCCTTTCAGCTTTCCAACACAGCCTGTAAATCTCTTCAATATACCTGCATTTACTAACTTTTCATCATTTGCACCAGGTAGGTGACTTAACCTGAAGAGAAAATAAATAAAAGCAGTGTTTGAGAACATAATTTGTCTCTTGCATAGATGTTTTAACATTTTCTTTTGGAATGGGGTAGGGAATGTTTGCAAAGAAAGTTGCAAACTCTTTCCTATATATATATACACACACACACACACACACACATATATATATATGTGTGTGTGTGTGTGTGTGTGTGTGTATATATATATTTTTTTTGAGGCGGAGTTTCATTCTTCTTGCCCAGGCTGGAGTACAATGATGCAATCTTGGCTCACGGCAACCTCTGCCTCCCAGGTTCAAGGGATTCTCCTGCCTCAGCCTCAGCCTCCCAAGTAGCTGGGATTACAGGCATATGCCACCACGCCTGGCTAATTTTGTATTTTTAGTAGAGACGGGGTTTCTCTATGTTGGTCAGGCTGGTCTCAAACTCCCGACCTCAGGTGATCTGCCTGCCTTGGCCTCCCATGGTGCTGGGATTACAGGCATGAGCCACTGCGCCCAGCCTACTTTGTTTCTTTTAAACCAAACTTTAATAATATGATTTCTAATGAAATTAAGTAAACTACTTAGGAATGATTGCTTCAACTATTTATTAAGAGGAAAGAGAATTAACCTGTTCATTGGCTACTGTATACTAGGCACTATGTAAAATGCTGGGAGAGTAAAGATGAGTAAGACAGTGCTCTTCTAGAGGAGTACCATGTCTTGTTAGGTAGCTAGTAATAGACTAAAGGAGAGCACATTTAGCTTAAGCTTTTCTTTGGATGTTTTTTTCCTGTACTCATTACATACCAGACATGATGTGAGTTACTGGGATCTGAAGATGAGTAACTGATCCTTCAAGGAATTCAGGGTCTAGTGAGGATGCTATTAATGAATGCTTACAGTACAGTGCCACGGGTGCCATAACAGTGGTGCAAATGCTGGGGAGTGTCACCAAATCAGTCCCCCCCCCCCCAAAAAAAAGTGATATTTAAACTAAAGAATGAATAGAATTTATTTCCAGAGAGATTAGAAATGAAAGGGCTTTCTAATAAATAAAACCACTTAGAGTTATAAAGCAATGAAATAATACATCACTCAGGGAATTTAGAGGTATTTAAGCGTGGCTAGTATTTAGGGGAAGAGTAATTGATGTGGTTGAAGAGTGGCAGAGACATGTTATGATGTGCAAAGAAGCTTAGGTTTTATATTGCAGACGAGGGTGTCATTGAAGGACTCTGAGCAAGGGATAACATGAAATTTATATTTTAGAAAGATTACACTGGTGAAAGTGTTCAGAAGTTGGAGGAAAGGAGTGGAAGATATAGCTGGTGAACAGAAGACTGTCATAATAATATAGAAAGAATGATAGCCTGGCCTTAGGCCTTGTCAGTAGGGATCAAGAAAAAGGAGTGACTGAAAGACATTTTAGTGATAGAGTGAATAAGTTAAGTGACTGATTATATGAGGTGAATCATGAGGAGGAGTTAAAGGTGTTGACAGGGAATACAGGAGGAGAAAAAAGGTTGAGAGGGCTTTGTGAATATGTGTGTGTGTGTGTGAGTGTGTGTGTGTGTATGTATATATCACAATATGTATGTACTCAATACTTCTTATATATGTATATTATAGTGTTATGCCCAGCAATGTGTATATATATGGATGTATATGTGTGCGTGTGTATATATATATGTGTGTGTGTGTATATATGTATACCATAGTGTTTTTTTCTTAATGAGATTTTCAAGACAGTGTGGCATAAAAAATTTAACAGGCTTTTTAGTTCTTGGGTGTCAATTAATATTGGCAGCAAACATCACATGAGTAGACTTTTAAGTAATAAGAAATTGCAAATGCTCTTCCTTTTTACTAAAATATACTTCATACCCACACCAACTGTATATAAAGGCTCTTCATTGTTTGTAAATAGTACAATTTTTGTGAAACCTTCCCAGTCTCTTTCCCCCCACGTTGTTAGTAGCCTCTTGCAAATACCTCTGATTCATAACAGTATTTGGTAAGTATTTAATTATATTCTACTTTCCCAATAAAAATAGAGTAGAAACAACATAAGCATAGGAGTAATACAGACCCGAGATCTAACCGTCTTTTTCATTTATTAGACATTTGATCTCTAACCCTAGTTTCTCAATGGTAAAATGAGTGCAGTATCTATTTTATAACGTTTTAAGTATTAAACCAAATAACATGTAAAGTGCCTGCAGTAGTGTGTGTCACGCAGTAATTGATACATGTCAGGTACTATTATTTCTAACTTTTAGCTCTTAAGGGAGTGGGGATTATTTGTTGTCTTTGATCAATGCCTAAAACATAGTGGCCTGAGCTGTAAACAGTGATTGGATAAATATTAGCTTTTTTTTTTAATTAACAATTTTTTGTTTTGGTGGATTTGAATGGCATATTTAATTAAAATTGTTTTTTAATTTCATTTTAAAGCTAAAGACATTTCTTTATTTTTCTCTTACCCATTGATTTTACTGATTAGGTATGAATTTCAGCCCTTTATTTCCTTCTAATTTCGGAGATTTTTCTCAGAATATCTCTACACCCAGTGAACAGCAGCAACCCTTAGCCCAGAATTCTTCAGGAAAAACAGAATATATGGCTTTTCCAAAACCTTTTGAAAGCAGTTCCTCTATTGGAGCAGAGAAACCAAGGTACCTGATTGTAAACATAGTCTTTCATTGCTTAAACATTCACTTTTGTGATTACATCTAATTATATGTAATTTGAAAACGCAACTAGGGAGGACATTTGTGATGATTTGGCTTGATGATGTTGGAAACATGAAACTTTGATGTATCAGTAGATAAGATGCCAGATACTTCCTTGTAACCCTGGTACACGAAAAGTTCAGTTTGGAAGGATGTGGCATAACTCATAGGATTTCTTTAGTCTCTGATTTGATACCTGTCTTAAGGTTAAACCAGTTTGCTGTTCACTGACTTAGGGCTGGAAACTAATATTAACTGCTAGAAGATAGTTGTTAAGTGATGATCCCTTTTTTTGATTCCTAGCTCTTGATTAGAATCACTTCCTAAAGCCTATTCAAATATAATGTTGAGTACAATTAGATTATAAAAACAACTTTTGCCTCATAAGTTTTGAGGATGCATGGTATTAATCATAGTTAGGATTTCTTTTTCCTCTGTTTCTTACATTTATTATTTTTTAATGCTATAATCTTCTGAAACACAATTTTTGACTCAGTGTGAAAGATTGGCTCAGTTGAAGTTAATCTCTCATATATCTCTCTGATTGTCTTTTCTACTCTGTAAAAATATATATAATTCACATTATAGTTGTCTTTAGCTGTGTGATTAGGACTGTCTCAGGCTCTTCTATTAGCGTTTTGATACTGTTTAATTACCTAATCATTAACTGGGATTTTTTTCTTTTTTTTTAACTTGATTAACCAATAACTCTGAGAATTCCAACTTTATATTCACCACTAGGAATCCTGTGATTAACATCCCTTACTTTGTTGATTCCTTTTTTTAGTTGTTCTGTTTTTTCCTGTTAAATCTCACGTTGCTCTATAAAGGTATTCTGTTGTCAGAAGCCTAACACAGTGTTAGCTCACAGTTGCTATTCAGAAATGATTGTTGAATGAATATCCATCACAAGCAGTAAACATTTATTCAAAGCTTCAGTGAATAGACCTTCCTACCAAAATGTCCCTACTTCATTATTTTCCATGTTTTTTATATAATTGATAGTAAAAAATTACTCTGGTTTTAAATTAGTTACTTATGTCTTTTTTAGGATGGATCTGAATGTCTAATTATTTTAGATATTTGGCCTACTTCAGATTAGACCTCCTTTCCCAAAATCTCAACTATTGTAATTTCGTGGAATTAAATGACTAGAGATAAGAAGTCAGATAAAATCCTATAGTCTTACTCAGGGGTCAGAAAACTTTTCCTATAAAAGACTAGTTAGTATTTTAGGCCTTGCTGGCCATATGGTGTTTATCACAGCCATTCATCTGTGACAGTTTTGCACAATAGCAACCATAGACAATATGTAAACATGAGTATGGCTGTGTTCTCCAAAAACACTTTATTTATGGGCACTGAAATTTTATTTATTTATTTTATTTATTTATTTATTTATTTATTTATTTTTTTTTTGAGGCGGAGTCTTTGCTCTATGCATGAGGCTGGAGTGCAGTGGCCAGATCTCAGCTCACTGCAAGCTCGCCTCCCGAGTTCCCGCCATTCTCCTGCCCCTCCAGCCTCCCGAGTAACAGGACTACAGAGCGCCACCCTGCGCCCGGCTAATTTTTTGTGTTTTAGTAGAGGCGAGTTTAGCCGTGTTAGCCAGGATGGTCTCGATCTCCTGACCTTGTGATCCGCCCGTCTCGGCCTCCCAAAGTGCTGGGATTACAGGCTTGAGCCACAAGCCCGGCCTGAAATTTTTAATTTCATATAATTTTCATTTGTCACAAACTTTTTTATTTTAATTTTTTTCTTCCAACTATTTAAGAATATAAAAGCCATTTTTAGCTCTCAGAGGCCTTGTGGAAACAGGCAGCAGGCTGAATTTGGCCTGTAAGTTATAGGTTTCTAACCCTTGTCTTGAGTTAAATCCTATAGGTCACTGTCTCCCAGACTATTCTTAGGAGCAGTGGTGGTGTTCACGCTAGGTTCTGTGATAAAGTTTTGGACTTCTTGCTCACTAGCACTCTTAAGAGATTTATAAAGCATGTTGGCATATTAAAAGTTCTGAGATACTTTACAGACCTGTTTAACTTTGTTTTACGTGTTTTCTCCCCAGCCTAGATGACCGATGAGTACCTATTAAACATTAAGGGATGCTAGTATTCAGCAGATAAAATTTGGGAAATGACAGTAGACTAATAGAACTATGGACTTAAGGAGTGGAGAAATAAATTACTGGTTGAATTGACCAATTGTTTTCACCAAATTCTTGTTCTGCTTGAACTGCTTTAGGTGAACACAAATCCATGTATGTTCCCAAGCCCTCTGCTGTAGCTCTTTCTGAGCCGTTCTTCCAGCTTTTTGTTCTTTTATGTCCCATCTTCCTTTGATTTTTCTTTGTTGTTTTTTTCTAGAGACAGGGTCTAACTTTGTTACCCAGGCAGAAATGCAGTTGGCATGATCATAGCTAGCTGCCTCCTTGAATTCCTGGGCTCAGGGGATCCTTCCGCCTCAACCTCCTGAATGTCTAGGACTGGAGGCACATGCTTCTGTGCCTGGCTCATTTTTAAAATTTTTTGTAGAAACGGTGTCTCACCGTTTTGCCCAGGCTGGTCTTGAACTCCTGGGCTCAAGCAGTCCTCCTGCCTCGGCCTTCCAAAGTGCTGAGATTACAAGCGTGAGCCACTGCAGCTAGCCTGATTTTTATTTCCCACTGTTTTCCATTGCGAATGCTAGATCTTTGATAAGGAACTTTTGCCAGTAAAAGTGGTTTAGTGAGATGGGTCCAGAATTAAAACTGATTTAGTACCTTAGCTTATGTGGTATTTGCATATTTAAAGTGTATGTTTGTGAAAACATTTCTATGGCCTGTTGACAGTTTCATTCACCTAAATCTGCTCAAGAGTAGACTATAAATTCAGTATATTTGGAGTTTTTGTAAATAAAGAAATCTGTAATTGTAAACTTATAAAAACTTGTTTTCGTTGGTAAGGAATAAAAAACTGCCTGAAGAGGAGGTGGAAAGCAGTAGGACACCATGGTTATATGACCAAGAAGGTGAAGTAGAGAAACCGTTTATCAAGACTGGATTTGCAGTGTCTGTAGAAAAATCTACAAATAGTAACCGTAAAAATCAAGTAGATACAAACGGAAGAAGACGCCATTTTGATGAAGAATCATTGGAAAGCTTTAGCAGTATGCCTGATCCAGTAGATCCAACAATAGTGACTAAAACATTCAAGACAAGAAAAGCATCTGCACAGGCCAGCCTGGCATCTAAAGATAAAACTCCCAAGTCAAAAAGTAAGAAGAGGAATTCTACTCAGCTGAAGAGCAGAGTTAAAAACATCAGTAAGTGTTGAAATTTGTTGAATGTTGATCAGTGTAAATGTTGGTAATCTTACTTTGACATGTTGACATATATATAGTTTCAGAAAGGCTAGATGTGCAGGTGCTGTGCTAGACTTAGTTGAACAGTCATTTTTAGTTACCTTTATATGTAATTTTTTTTTTTTACAAAATAATATTTGAAATAGGGTTTAATTTTCTGGATTAATGTCGTAAAACATGGCATTTATTTTTGGTGCTTCTTAAAGCTTCAATTTTGTAAGTTCTTGAAAAATTGCCAAAATGCCCACATTTTACTCTTTTTTCTCTTTTGCTATTGTATTGGATCCTGCATCCAACTCTTTGGTCATGACTTTTAGATGGATTCTTGATTGGTGCGTTTAAGGAAAAGTGGTCTTCTTAAATATATTGCAGTTTTTGAATATCATATAGATAAAACAGTTTCAAAACAGGCTGGCTTTAGTCCTCCTGGAGCTAAACTTATATTTTACTCAATCTTGCCATTGAGTATCAAAGTTCTTTAAAAAATTTTTTTGAAGTTTTCTTTATGGTGTTAGCTTCATACCTCTTAGAAAAATATATTTTCTGTGATTTTTGAATTATTTACTGAAGTATACTAGGTTAAAAATAGTTTTATTAGCTAAAATCTGCAGTGTTACAGCTGAAGGATATTCTTTTTATGTTTGCAAAGGATGGGCTGTGGCCTTGAAAGGTTGTTCTGAGTTTAAGGAGGTAATATTTGGTGCTTAAGGCCAGGTGCGGTGGCTCATGCCTGTAATCCCAGCAAGTTGGGAAGCTGAGGCAGGTGAATCACCTTAGATGAGGAGTTCGAGACCAGCCTGTCCAAATGGTGAAACCCCATCTCTACTAAAAATACAAAAATTAGCCGGGTGTGGTGGGCGTGCCTGTAATCCAGCTACTCAGGAGGCTGAGACATAAGAATCGCTTGAACCTGGGAGGCAGAGGTTGCAGTGAGCCAAACATCATGTCACTGTACGCCCAGCCTGGGTGACAAAGCAAGACTCTGGAAAAAAAAAAAATTGGTGTTTAAGAACAAAGTATTCCAGGCTTATAATCAGAAACTTTGAAATGCATTGCACACTGCTAACTCCCTTTCTTGGGAGTTCACAACACATACAAGTATAGTAAAGGCCCTGAGAAATCCTGTAGTAAAAAAATACACTTGTAAACTTTGGCAGCCTTCATCTTAATCACTTTTGGATAATGAAACCTTTGAAAAATCTAATGAAAACCACAGATATAAAAGAGAATGTTGGCACATTTTTTAAAATTTCAGTAATTCATCTATCCTTGAAGTCCTTGGCTCCTACCTTGAAGCCCATGTAAAGAATCTGACTGATGGTTTAAAAAGCAAATTTGAACAGTAGTGAAAGGGGTGACATTTTTCTTAGCATGCACATTATCAGCCTTGAAGTAATTTTCTGGTTATAAAGGTTTAGGAGAAGCTGGTTTATTTAGTAAATTAATTGGTAATCTGAAGCTATTCAGAAAGTTACTGTGCTTTTCCAAGATTACTCTTGGTGCTACCAGAGAAGATTTAAGTAGATAATGGCCATTTTGAGACAGGGCCGTTACGCAACTCAGAACTTTCTATTTCCTAGTGCTTTGCCCCCACAAAGATGCTCTTTGTCATATAAATAAATGAAGAAAAACTGACATTTTAAATTTCAGCATCGTCTCATTCAAATAGTTAATTTGAATCTGATAGGGCAACACTTCTTAAACTTGAGTGTTTGACACACATCTCCTTAGGAATACAGTTTAAGTGCAGATTCTTGATTCATTTGGCTTGGAAGGGACGTGAGAGTCTGCCTTCCTAACAGACTCTCTTGTGTTGCCAATATTGGTCTGTGGACTATACTTCAAGTAGCAGATTTTAGAGGAACCTTAGCTAATTTGTGGTTATGACCACCTAACCCTAGAAATGCTGGTATGTTTTTAGTTTTCTGAAACTCCTTTATTCTGGGGAATTACTTTTCCAAATACGTAGTTCAGCCTTTTAACTTCAAGATAAGGATTGACATTCTGATCTTTGTGCTCTTTTCCTTCATATTGAGGTATGAAAATACCTGCTGGAAACATAGAGTCAGTTTGCTCAGCAAGCATTCAAGACCACCTGTTAGTGAGTGCCCTGCTTTAAGGCACACACACACAAATAAAAGGCTTGATAGCAGAATCAAACTATACATAGCAGAGCCAAAGTAATATGGGATAAAATCAAATTAGCTAAATCCTTGCTATTCAAAATCTGAACCGTGGACAAGCAGCGTTACATCATCTGGGAGATTATTAGAAATGCATGCTTTTGGGCCTCACCTTATGCCAACTAAATCAGTATGTATTTTTCTTCCGTATGCATTTTAGCAAGATTTTTGATACGAAGATATGTACTTGAAAGTCTGAAAAGTACTGAACTGGACCACTGGTTTATGTGGTTTTTATTCCTTTTGTGCTATAGGAATGGTCAAGATTTGTTAGAAAAAAGGATTTTTACGCATCTTTAACCTCCGCCTCCCGTATTCAAGCAATTATCCTGCCTCAGCATCCTGAGTAGCTGGGATTACGGGCATGCGCCACCATGCCTGGCTAATTTTGTATTTTCAGTAAACACGGGGTTTCTCCATGTTGGTCAGGCTGGTCTTGAACTCCCAACCTCAGGTGATCTGCCCTCTACGGCCTCCCAAAGTGCTGGGATTACAAATGTGAGCCACTGCACCTGGCCAATTTTTATTGTATCTTAAAGGAAGTGGTAAATAGAGGTGGGTGGGGAAAAGTGTAGAAAGCCTTTCAAATTGTTACTACAGTAAATATAGAGTGGGAAAGAAGCAGGATGAGAGGAATTGGGAACAGATATGACAAATATTTCAGCATAGTGGGAATTACATTGCTGTCTTGAGAGATATAGTACAGCCAGTTATACTGTCCCATACTTACTAGAGTGATCCAAATATGTATGTGTTTTTTGTGCATGGTCACATTCTTTCAGAAGTAGCTTCATAAATCTCATTTAACTTTGTTTCCCATGATGGAAATGTGTTTTAATCTTTAGAAGGTCTTTATATGTGAAAATACATATTGCATGTGAGGTAAGAATATATAAATTATGTAATAATCATCTTTTAAACTTCAGTTCAGACTTAGACCTTATGAGTAGAAGGTGATTTCCTGCCTTACTGAGTTTTCCTGTTATCAGACGTATTATTCGGTTACACTGTACTCTTCTGATGATATTAGAGAGTAGGAGCCTAGATTTTCTTCACTCTTTTCTTGGAAAATTGGATAGAACTGTTAAGGTACTGACTTCTGGGTTCTTACTGTCCTTGAATCTTTTCATTTCTTGCTTCCTCCCTTTCCTGTTGCTCGCTAATGAAGATGGACATGAAACGGATGTGAAACATTAGGCAAGGCAAGGCCTGACAGATTTGGCTGGTAAACAACCAGTAGACTTTTTGAATTTATTCCTTATTAATTACTTAGGCAGAGAAAAGAGTAGTCCAAGGGGGCATTTCTCTGTGTCCCTTGTTTCACACTTGAAAAGAGTGACACCAAAATAAAAGGGGCTGGCTAATGATTGTCCCTTGGATGGTGGGACACCATGTTGCTGAGGAATCATTGCTGTACTGCAGCTAAGCCTGTTCTTAGTCTGCAAATGTACTGTACAAGGGTGAGGAAGAAAGGTCTAATGTTTCATTAGAACCTGAGAGGAGATGGGAAACTCTCCTGACAGAAGCATCTCAGGGCAAGAGGGAGGTGAGTGGAAAATGTCCATCCACATAGCAACTTCTCACAAGCCTCTCTTGCCCATGTTCCAGGATGATTCTGTGGCCTTCTGCCAAGACAGCTTGTACTGTGATTCAGACCTTAACCTCTCTGCACATGTGCAAGGTCTCTAGAGTGCCATGGCTGATCTGTTTCCCTTCAGTGGAGGCCCAAGTAGAAGTACTGTTTCTTCTAGTAATGTCAGCCCCCCATGCTGAGAAAAACAGAATGAGAAAGGGAAAGAGTAGTGAAGTGGCATAGGAGATAACATCCTTATCTCTCATCACAGTTATCCTCAGTAATAAGCATCATGTGTTACTCTTGCTATTGTTATACTTTCTGGCCTAGCCAGTGTTTCTCAGAAGTATTATTAACCTTCATTAATTCTACTCTTCCCAGATGATTACTATCAAGATATCCAGGAGAGAAAGAATTCAGTCACACATTAGTACCTTAACTTTGGAAATGTAGCCTTTGATGTTTTTAATTTGGGACTCATATATAAAACCATAGTTTTTTTTTCTTTTTTTCTCTTTTCGTAGCATCTTAATAATTATAGCCTGCTTCTCTTCACAGTTTTAGCTGTTTTGGGGGATGACTGTATGTATGCCTTTTTAAAGTATCTATTGTGACTCCCCAGTGAGAATGTTGTATATACCACATTACCTGTATTTTAATTTTGGTTAAAATTTATTCAGCATTTTTCATCTGATACAGTAACAGCATTTAAATGTTTCATTTCACTTATATAAATGTTCATGTTAGAATAACATACTTAAAATTTTTTTCTTTAGAATCATTGTATGTTATTAAGTGAGCAATATACTACCAGTCATGTCATTTTACATATTACTTTTGGCACTCATACCCTTTATTGCTGGTTTTATATTAAGATCAATAATAATCAAGAGGCCTTTTAGTAAATTTCATGCAGACTGGGTGGCAAAGGCTAAACTTTAGTCTGAGAGACCAGTGGAAAAACTTGGAACCTAAATTTGAGATGATGAAGTCTTATATGATGGCCTTGGAAACAGAGAGGGAGGGTTGAATCTAGATGGGATATCACAGATAATAAATTGACAGTGTTTTGGGAAATTATTTGTTATTAGTCGACCTGCAGTGATCTGGAAGATGCAAGCAAGGCTTTAGGGTCTGCTGGCTCTTTCCTAGAGTGTCAGGAGCATAGTCCGATCTCCATGATTCTTGGTGAAAGCTATGATGGAGGAGATCCGTGCAATTCCTCCTATTATTGACCCTTCCCCTTACCCCCAAGAGTAGCAATGTTTTGCTACTTCAAGCTACTAGTTGGTAGAAGGGTTATTGAGTGAGTAGGTGGCAGCCTTCCTTAACCCTGTACATGGGAGAGCATTAGTCTTCACAGCTGAAGAAACTAAGCAGTAGAGAAGATTCCTCCCATAGTCTTGATGAGGGACTGACAACTTGCTAGCGAAAATGTTGCTTGACCACAGCAGTGAGACTTCCATGCACCCTCATCTTGCCATCATTAAAGCTATCCAGCATTTGGGTCCAGCCTTAAGAGAAGGTGAGAGTCATGACTAGGCCAATGAAGATAACAGTGCATATAAAAGGGACCTAGTTACCAGAGAGAAAACAGAAGAAGACCACTGGAACAGGCAAAACCTATTGAAAATAGAATTATTGAACAAAATATTGAACAAATATGCTTGAACAAAATAATAAGGGCACATAAACAGATTGAATTATAGCAAATTCTTTAGAACTAGAGAAAAAATAACTAAGTTTTAATGTTTAGATTATTTGAAAAAGAGGACACGTGCTATTAAGTTCCAAATTACTGGCCTAGAAAATCAAGGGGAAGAATATGTCATTAAATGGAAAGAAAGTACTAACAGATAAAATCAAGAGAAAACAATTAGAGGCTTACAAGAAGTTCTAAAGGAGAAAAAAAAAAAACAGGTGGACAAGCAATAACTAAATAATAGATGGGATGAAGAAAGACTTGAGACTGCAGATCAGAACAGCTGACAGTTGTCTAGCCAGGAGAGAAGTGAGGGAAACACACAAACACCTATGCAGAGTCTGGTAAAAATCCCTGAATTCCAAGGAAAAAGTAAAAATCCTCTAAGCTTCCACATGAAAGACCAAGTTGCATACAAAGAAAAAGAACCAGGGCAACACCAGGCAATCTTCCTTACCACACAAGTAGAAGTAGAAAAAGGTGGAATGATGCTACACAGTTGACAAAGAACTGCAACTCAAGAACCTTGTACTCAGCCAAAGGACCCTCCACGTGTCAGAATGAAAAAGAGATACTAGTTGATCCTATTTGAGGAAACCTGAAGAAACAACCTATGAATCATAAGAGATCTGTATACAAGGGAAGATAAAGACAAGAGAGAACAGTTTAATAAAGGAAACAGTAGATCAGTCTCACTAATATAAATTCAAAAGTAAAAATAAAATATTAGCACATTGAATCTGCCATTGTATCAAAAGAATTCTAGACAATCTACACTAGACTATCTACAGACATGTAATGATGATTTGTTACCAGGAAATCTGTCAACATAATTTATTCTATCAAAGGGACAGAAGTCATAATCATAGCAGATTAGATAAAATTTGAAGCTATTCTCATGGGAATTTGAAGTAAAATGGGTATAAGAAGATAGTTATGTCTGTAATCCCAGCACTTTGGGAGGGTGAGGCAGGTGGACTGCTTGAGCCTGGTAGGTGGAGGTTGCAATGAGCCAAGATTGTGCCACTGTACTTGAGCCTGGGCAACAGAATGAGACTCAGTCTCAAAAGAAAATTTAAAAAAAAAGGAAAACAAAGGCAGTTATTTAAGTGTAGTAAAGACTGTTAGCCAGTGTGCACCATTGTAAATGAAAATACTCCAGAGATATTTCTGTCTCAATTAGGAACTAAACAGGGATTCCTTCTGTACCACCATCATTATTTATCATTATTTGGGAAGCATTATGTCAAATAATTGGAATTATAATTGTAATAAATATTGGAAAAGGAAGGAAACAAATTTTATGTGTTTTTTCTAGTGGCATTTTTATATACTAAGCCCAAGAGATACTGGAAAGTAACTCCTAGAGTTACAAGGTAAACTGTTAAAGTGACTGGTTATGGAATAAGTGTGTGAATATTTTTCTCTATTGTAATATCCAGTAGGATGAAAGTGGAGAGGAATGCCCTTCTCACAGTAGTAGTCAAAAGTGTTTGAGTGGGGGGCGGTAAAACGTAAGGAACAGATTTAACAAGGAAAGTACTAGGTCTCTAAAAAGCTGTATTTTTGAAGAACATCAGAAAGATTGAACAAATATAAAAACATAACCATGTTCTTAAGATGGAAAAGATGGAAATGCGTAAGATTATTAAATTCCAGTTCTCTCCAGATGAACACATACTTTTAATTTGATTCCATTTTGAGTCCCCAGAGATGGTTTTTAAAGTTGAAAAAATACAAATAAAAACTTCAAAGCTTATATGGAAGGACAGGTGCCCCAGAATAGTCAAGAAAAAAGTGAAGCTAGTAGGACTTGCCTTAACAGATATTTGATCATACCGTATAACTTGTGTTTCTAAATAAATGAAAATGGCATTGGAATAGCTAAGTTGAACAGATAAAATGTCCAAAAATAAAACCCCAAATATTGGAATTTAGTATATTGACCGATGTATATTTTAATTCAGTGGAAAGAGGGTAGGTATAGCCACCTATCCATGTGGAACCAAAAAAAAAAAAAAAAAGAATTTCTACCTTGTGTATATACCAAAATATTTTAAAAACTTGAACATTTTGTAGAATATATGTATAACCTATTGATGGGTAAGACCTCTTAAGTCATGTCACATAAAAGATATAATAAGAAAGGTAAATATATTTGACTGCTCTCCCTCTATAATGGATATTTGTATATATCGGATGTAATTCTTATGTTTCCTAATATTAAAAATTGCTAACTTGGAATTCTAGTAGAGATTTGGGGTCATTTAAGGTCTGCCATATACTTCGAATTGGAATATACTCATTAAGATGAGTATCAAAGAACAGTGAAGGTTAGATTTATTACTGTTACCTCATGCTTCCAAAGGGTATTGCAAAGATACCTCCAAGACATATTTACTATTTTGTGTCCTGTTTATACCAGGCCTTCCTAGCATTCTAAATTGAGTTACCTGTACTGTTTGACTGTGGAAACCGATTTCCCTTTTAGTGTGAGTTAGTTGCAACTGATAACAGTTGTCACTTTTTTTACTCAAGGGTATGAAAGTGCCAGTATGTCTAGCACATGTGAACCTTGCAAAAGTAGGAACAGACATTCAGCCCAGACTGAAGAGCCTGTTCAAGCAAAAGTATTCAGCAGAAAGAATCATGAGCAACTGGAAAAAATAATAAAATGTAATAGGTCTACAGAAATATCTTCAGGTATGTTCTTTTTTGGTTTGCATTAATATAAGGAGGTTTTCAGCTTAGATTTGAAAAGCTGTAATAAAGCAGGTTTTAAAATTGGTGTATCACACATATCTATCATGTGGAAGGTTTTATAGTGGAAATTGTAGTGCACATTCCTTGATACTGAGAAATAGAAACTGAAAATATTTTTTGTTATACTGTTTAATAGTTTTGAACACGTTTTAATAAAATTCTAAACAAAGGATAGTTACAGTTGTGGAACTCCTCATTTCAAATTCTGAATATCTTATCTGATTAAGAATTAGATAGGAAATCATGTCATCCCCTGCTTCAATCCTTTGGCTCACTTTTGCCTACAGGATAAAGTCTGAATGCCTTCACGGAACATACATGGCCATCAGGGATTTGATTGCTTCCTGCCTTTCCAGACTCATTTCTCAACACCCTCTGCTTTGCACTTTTTTCTTTGTGTGGCACTGAACTGAAGTTTTTGTATAGCTATCACATTCTTTCATGCCTCGGTAGCTATTTTTCTATCTCAAGTCCTTTCTACCTTTTTTGTAAGTTCATTTCTCTGCTGGACTCTTAATACAATTTTAATTCTGGAACTCCATTCTAATCCAAGCTCGGATAGTTTCCCCTTTCTCCTGTTTTCCTTGTAGCTTGTATAAACCTACTTTGTTGCCTTAATCACATTATTATAGTATTTCCCTGTTTGTCACTTTTTGAGTCCCTTGGCAGCAAATAATACTTAAGTAAGCACCAGTAGTTTCCTAATTTGTAAAGAATATCCCAAAGAAATATGGAGAGAGAGAGGTAATAACATGACATTAGACTATACTGGGTAGACCTTAATCTAGTAGCTTTCATTGGCATTAGTGTAAAATGCATGCGTTTTTTGCTTAAAAATGATAATGGCAGCTATCTTTTGTGCCATGCTCCATTATTTTCAAATTACCAACAAATCTCATTTGAGCCTCATAACGCTGAGTTGGTTTGATTTCCATTTTTCAGAGGAAACATAGTCAAAGAGAGGGCACTTTTTGTTTTGTTTTTCAGTACTCATAAAGGCTCAGTAATATAAACTGGTACAACTTTTCTGGAAAGTTTCAAAAGTCATGCCCTTAATCCAGTAATTGTACTTGTAGTAATCCAACCTAAGAAAACCAAAGGGGAAAAAAAAAAGAAATTAAGATTTAGCATTGTCTCAACAGTATGATCTCAACTATGTACAGACGAAAATTTGAATGCAAAAAGGCTGGAAGAAAATGCATCAAAATGTTAATAGTGGTTTTATCATCTTTAAACTCATGAGCATTTACCATTTTGTAATCAGAAAAGAAACATCACATTTGTTTGCATTTTGAAACGAATTTCTTAAGCTCACATTGCTAGGAAGTGGTAAAGCTGAACTTAGAAGCTGGGCTTCTGTTAAGTCTGTGTTCCTTTCTGCAAAAATATCAATCCTGTTCTCCTGATCCCAGAATTTTACTAAAATTTTATAATTTTCATCTCCTTTTACTCTCTCTACCAAATAGTGATATCTTCAAAAAATAAACAGTCAGGTAGAGGTCGAAGAAGGACACTAAACTGAAAGTCTTAATTGGTCATAGTACTTCAGGCCCTATTACTGTTACTTAGAGAAATATAATGATTGAATTTTGGTGAATTAAAAAATGTTTGAATAGTATAAATATGCACAAGTTTACATATTTACATTCTGAAAAGATTTAAAAAAAAAAATTTTTGAGACGGAGTCTCGCTCTGTCACCCATGCTGGAGTGCAGTGGTGCGACCTCAGCTCACTACAATCTCTGCCTCCCGGGTTCAAGCAATTCTCTTGCCTCAGCCTCCCGAATAGCTGGGACTACAGGTGCGTGCCACCACGCCTGGCTAATTTTTTGTATTTTTAGTAGAGACAGGGTTTCACTTTGTTAGCCGGGATGGTCTCAATCTCCTGATCTCGTGATCTCGTGATCTGTCCGCCTTGGCCTCCCAAAGTGCTGGGATTACAGGCGTGAGCCACTGCACCCAGCCCTGAAAAGATTTATTTTTAGTTTTAATCATTAACCTAGAATTCTTTATAGCATGTAAGGCATGTTACTTTTTGTAACTCTACTCATAACATATGATTATTAGAGTATAGCATAATATGACTGCTAGTATTAAATCACGCAGTCCTCTTCTCCCGTGGGTGTTGTGGGAGGTTCACCTTGATGTGTATGCTTCTAAAAATGAATGATAGAAGTTTATTATGATAGTCATCATAAGTTGCCTTAATATAGGTTTATAGCAAACCTTTTGAGGTTTTTTTCCTTGAGATTATTTTTAAGTAGAGCATAAGCCTTAGTTCAGGCAAACAATTTTAAAGAAATTTGCTTATTTCTTTTTTTCATTCACTTATTCATGTTATAGACCCTGTCTTTACTACTCATACACATTTTATGTTCATCCTTATGTCTGCCCTTTCCTACAGCACATGCTAGGAGAATACTACAGCAGTCTAACAGAAATGCATGCAATGAACCGCCAGGTAACAATCTGCGTAGTTTTGGTGTCCACTTTTGTTAATTTTTTCCCATTGGTCCTAAAAGTTTTATTATTCTGATTTTTTTCTTTTTTAGATTTAGCTTAGAGTATATATGTTATGTGACTATTGTAAAAGATAATTTAATTCATAAAATTCTGAAGCCTTTCATTTATAATTCTTGGTAAAATTGGCTGCTTTTGTTTTCATATTCTGTTAGTGTATGTAACCTAACACATTCATAAGTGTAATAGAAACCTTTTTTATGGTTTAGTACTTGATTTGAGGTTATTTTGTACTTCTTCAAAGCATTAATATTTCTTAGAACTAGAAATACAGTTTTATAGTTTATTTTTCCGTTTCAGTCAACATCTTAGAAAAATAAGTCATCAAACAAAACAACTATTTATTACATGCAAAGACTGTGATAAATAAAGATCATGGAAATTACAAAGATTCCCAAATACTATTTTAGTCTTTAATATAAGTATTCTCATTAAATATGGTTCTTTATGATTTAGAGATGTAAATTTTTTTTAACTCCTCCTGCAGCTTTACATGAATGAAATGTAAAAGCCAGTTTGAATGGAACCTTTAGGGGAATCTAAAGATACAAAACAAGGACCCATAACTGACAAAGCTGAATATATCAGTAGCACTTTGAAAAGAAAGAACTCTGAAAATAGGATATAAAAACAGGATGGAATTAGAGAAACCTGATTAAGATTAGGGATTTTTCTAGCCAAAGCTAATCAATTTCAGTTCAGGAGGAGAAACTGGCATAAACTTTCCACCTCTTGACTGCAGAAGTGGTGGGGGAATGAAGCTTGTGTTTGGCATATTCATTATTTGAGAATAATTTAATTTTTAATATGCAATTTAGATTGATAATTTTATCACATACAGAGGTATTAAATATGTCATTAAACAGTTCTTGTGGCTTTGAAATGAATTTTTTTAATTAAGTATGATTAAACTGCACTATAGTATACAAGTTGAAAATTTGCATATCAAATTCTTTTTACCTGGATTTTTCCCATTAGTAGAGATTTCTTACAGAGATAGTTTTGGTTCCTGCTTATTATAATAAGTGTTATTTTTGTAACAGTTCATACTTTAAAACTATTAGGAGAACTTAGTGTATCACTTCATTTTATACCTGTAACTGAGGCAAAATAGGGAAGTTGCATATTTGTTATATATAATTATTTTCTGTTAATACCTTGTATTAGTTATGTTATTATTTTATGCTTGTGGAAATTGAGACCTGAAGATATTATTAGCCGAGTAGTGGAAAATTTTTCTGTTAGAGCACATTCTTTTTGCATTTTTTTTATCCTTCTCACAAAAATGAGTTTTTATAATCTTGTATATATACTTATTTGAAAGCACAATATATTAAAATACTCAATATTTTAAATTCTCTTTCTTAGAAACTTATTGATTTTTGCAGAACTTGAATATTTTACTAGCTATTTGTGGTTCTTTTGTTGAACTAGAGTTTACAGAATTTGATAGCTAGAACTACTTTGAGATTTTTTATCCCACAGACAACTCAAAATGGGAACAGTTCCTAATTTGCCCTCTTAAAATTAAGGGTATAACTGGATACCTTTGAGTGTGATAATTTTGTGTTATCAACTAGTAAATATAGCCAAATTGTAGCTACATAATAGAGTGATGCCTAGATTCTGTGAAACTGAAAACTTCAGTTGGGTTACTTGCCTGCTCCAATATACACTTGAGTATGTAAATAAGACACAGTGGTGAAATTGACCTATTATGTTAGGTTACAAATTTGGTTACTCATCAGCATAGCACTTTTCTTTGTGATGTATGAGATTTGATAATTAGACTATATTGGATAGACCTTAATCTAGTAGTTTTAATTGGCAACATTCAGTTTATTCTTTTTAACATTAACAAAATATACAAACTTCCTTTTCTGTAATGAAGTTCATATTAGCAAAAGCAAAAAAGAAATGAGCACTTAGCTTATTTCTTAGTGTTGAAAGATTTTCACTGATGTTTCCCATAAAATGTGTAATATTTTCTGTATATTTTATATGACCAGAAATAAATATGATTCTTAATAATGCTAGGTAATATTATTCATGCAATAACATTTTATTTTTAGTATAAAATACATATCTTGATATCTTAAGATTTTATTTATCTTGGTAATATTAAGCTTCTTTTCTACTTTAAAAGCTCTGAAATAGAATTGTCTAAAATAGAATTTTTACGTAATTTAAAGGTGAGAGTAATGATGTTAGCTAATAAAAGTTGTCATGAAGGTATTTCATCAGTATTAACTTTCTGGTCTTTTATGTATTCCAGAAACTGGGAGTGATTTTTCCATGTTTGAAGCTTTGCGAGATACTATTTATTCTGAAGTAGCTACATTAATTTCTCAAAATGAATCTCGTCCACATTTTCTTATTGAACTCTTCCATGAGCTTCAGCTACTTAATACAGACTACTTGAGACAGAGGGCTTTATATGCATTGCAGGTATCTGGTACCTAACATAATTTTTCCTACCCTATTATCACCTTCTTCATGATTACATCTGGTTGCTTTCTTAGACTGAAGCATGTACCATATGAATTTTGATCTGTTCTCTGTGTGCTTTCTTGACATTTTGTTTAAAATTTTTGTATAGCTTAAGTAGCATTTAAAGTATTTTTTTGAGTACCTTTTCAGTGTTTTGTCTACTTCTTCTTCACACTTAACCTGTGAGGGTAGAAACAGTACATTTTTCCTTCCATCTGCTTTTACTTTTGAATCTGTAATATAAATGAATGATTAAGCATGTATGTTTTATGTAGATAATGATCTTATTTTCTTATTTAGGACATAGTATCCAGACATATTTCTGAGAGCCATGCAAAAGGAGAAAATGTAAAGTCAGTAAACTCTGGTACTTGGATAGCGTCAAACTCAGAACTTACTCCTAGTGAGAGCCTTGCTACTACTGATGATGTAAGCTGATAATGATTAGTGAACTGTAGACATAATTTTAGTATGCAGCAAATAAAAGTTAAATAGGTTATTGTCAAATTGTAGGTAGACCTAATATACTTGTTTTTCAGCTTTTTTTAAAACCTGGGTATAATGTGTTATTTTATTTTGAGGGCAAGTTATAATATGCAATCAAAATATGGTAGCAGACACCAAAAATTAGGTATGTATGATAGATTATGAGGTCTAAGATAGCCATATTTATGTCATTATTACCCAATATAGAGGCTGACTCTTAAAAGACGTTTACAAATGTATGTTGTATTTATTTAAGATACTCAGTAAAACAGACAGCAATCAGATTATAGTAAAAACCCTTGAATGAATAAATACAGGATAAATCAGGTCTTTGGGTTAAAAAAAAAAAAGCCTAGACAAAAGAAAGTCTTCCAGGAAAAAACTTGTGATTTGATGTATTCCAATTGATGGAGAAAATTTTGAATAGAATAAAAAGGACCTGGAAATGGAGAAGAGTGCTGAGGAGAATGGTATAAATTTAGTAAGCTGTGTCCTCCAAATAGCACTTAGCACATCACTGATTGAATAACTGTGAGAAAACTGCTAGTATACTGAGGAGATAATGTGCTAGGTGTTTGGGAATCACCTGTTTCAAGGTTCAGGCCTTGCTTTTATTGTAAAATACTATATGTGGTCGTGGGATAGCAAATACGTTCCTTTTTTTATGACAACTCTAGCACCTGGAGTTATGTCGGTAAGAGTTCCATAGTTGATTAGCAAATATCGGCTATAGGTAGAGAGTGGGAAGTTACTGTTTCTGCCTTTTGTTGAAGTGTTAATACTAAATTTTTTCTGAAGACAGTGTTTCCTCAAAGGATTGTCTTGCCTCTTCAGATACAGTAATTTTCTGAGTTTTTCTGAATTTTTGCTCTTTAACTTCTCATATTTAAAATAATAGTTCCCTAGCTCATCTTTTGTGTTTAAATGTTTTCCCACTGGACTCTAACTTCTTTAGTACTATAACATAAACCTGTGTCTAAAAACTACATGGTTTTAATTAACTTTGCAATGTGAAATGTGAAGTAGTGTTTAAGTATTTGCTCCTTTGGATTGTTATTACAACTAATTGAAAATTGTGTATTCCTTTTTGTTGGAAATGAAATGCGATCTGCTTGAATACATAAAAAATAGTTGTTAAATTATATTAAGGTTTATTGGGCATTGAAATAACTTGAGAGAGAATGAACAGTCTCCATTCATAGACGTATTTTTCAATAATTTTATATCCTTAATTCCAGTGCTTTCACTTTTATCCAAGTTTCATACAGGCAGCATTACTTTGATTTATTTTAAGAGATTGTAGCACATTGGTTTTCACCATTGATAGCACATTTTGAAAGTTGAGCTACAATTTAGGATAAAGTTAACCTAAGAAGGTTTTAAAATCAAATGAAATTTAAAGATGCTATACTACTTGACAAGTAAGGACTTGGGATAGTAATTGTGTTTAGTATTACTTTAATTAAGTAACTAAATCAGTTCTTTGATATTTCTTCCAAAACTTAAACTCAGCATTAAGGTCAGCATCTTCCCTTTACTAATGCCGGTTAATCAGCAGCACAACAACATCCAGTGTTGACACTCACAGATCTGAAGCAGCAGTATCCAGTAGAACTTTCTATAGTGATGGAATTATTTTATGTCTGCATTTTTTAATGCTGTAGTCATTAGCCACATGCTAGCAAGTACTTGAAGTGTAGCTATTATGACTGAGGAACTAAATTTTAAATTTTATTTAAATAGCCATGTGGTGTTTTTTGTATTGGGCAGATTTAGAGCCTCATTCTCTAGATGCTTCTATGCTTCTTGAGCTCCATTTTTGAAGCTTTTACAAAGATATATTAAGATGTGTAAGAGATACCTGTCTTGCCCAGGGAAGAGAGAAATGAAAGTGAAACTAGGTGTCTGGGAGTTTAAGTCAAGGAGGATGGAGTGGAGACATTGAGGTTTAGGAAGAAGAACACACTTTGTGTCTCCTGCTCCTGATGATAATAAAATGGTAAAAACACATCTGTCTTCAAGTCTTACTTGAAGAAGTAAAAAAATGGTTTCCCTATTTCTCAAATATGTTCCTTAATGTCCAAATTTCCTTTAATCAGGGACGAATCTTTGATTTCATAATTGAAGATAGGAAACTTTAAAAAGATCAGTAGTTAAGGGAAAGAACACAATTGTAAAATGTCATAATCAAAATGTAAGTGAGACACCCTGCCACTATAAACAAAATTAATTTGAAATGACCTAAAGTCCTGTAAAAGCCAACACTATTAAAACTTTTAAAAGAAAATGGGAGAAAATTATGACCTTGACATAGGCCAAGTTTTCTTAGGGCACAGAAAGCACTAACTATAAAAGAAGAAATTAATAAATTAGACTTGACAAAAATAGGAATTTTCTGGTTTTCAAAAGATACTCTTATGGGAAAATAATCCCAGTATGTACATCTGACAACTGTCTGGTATCTAGACTATATAAAGCTTACAACTCAGTTGTAAGACAACTCAGTAAAAACTGGGCAAGAGATTTGAACAGGCACTTAATGAAAGAAGATATATGAATGGCTAGTATGCAAATTAAAGCCACAGAAAATACCACTTCACATCGAGAATGGCTAAAATGAAAAGATTGACAATAAGAAGTGTTGGTGAGAATGTGGAACAGTTGGAACCCTCACAGTCCTTATGAGAATGTAAAATTGCACAACCACTTGGAAAGCAGTGTGGCAGTTTCTTACAAACATAAACGTGGCATGTGACCCAGCAATTTCTCTTCTAGGTGTTCATCCAAGAGAAATGAAAATATGTGTCACAAAAACACTGTACGTTAATGTTCATAGCATCTTTAGTCATGATAGCCTCAAACTGAAGCATCAAGAGATAAATGGATAAACAAACTGTGGTATTTCTATACAGTGGAATATATGCAGCCATTAAAAAATAATGAACTTCTGAAACACACAGCATGGAATCATTTCAGAAACATACTAAGTGAAAGAAGTCAAGACAACGAAGAGTGTATACTGGCTGGTTCCATTTGTATGAAGTTCTACAATCAGCAGAACTGATCTACAGTGATAGAAATCATGAGTAGGGTGTGGTGGAGATTGACTGTAGAGGGGTGTGAAGAAACATCCTGGGCCAATGGAAATGGTCTTTAGGGAATCTGGTTACATGAGTGTATATATTTGTCAAAACTTATCAAACTGTACTTTTAAAGTGAGTGCATTGTATATAAATTATATTTCAATAAAGTTTATTTTAAAAAATGCAAATGATGTTGTGATATTTTTTTCTAGAGATGTGAGACAGCCAGGTAGAGTAAGCTACCAGACATTGTTAGCGTTTGGAGATAGGAGAATGTCCCTGAGAGTAGAGAAATAATTAAAAATGTTAACTTTGCCAAATTAGAATTTAATCAGTAGCTGTCTTTGTGTATGTTTATCTACATAATAACAAATACTCTGCAAGGCTACTTATGTTACTGTTCTCTGTGACTCTATATTCAACATTTAATAACTTTGGTTATATTATCTTGTTTGGACAGAATACTGAGGAAACTTATGAATATCTTTTAGGTGTACAATTTTATGTAAATACTTAGTTATCTCTGTTAAATCCTTAATGTGAAATTCTTAAAAGAAGTACTAGTGATTTTTGTTTGTTTGTTTTACTGTAACTTAGGAAACTTTTGAGAAGAACTTTGAAAGAGAAACACATAAAATAAGTGAGCAGAATGATGCTGATAATGCTAGTGTCCTGTCTGTATCATCAAATTTTGAGCCTTTTGCAACAGATGATCTAGGTAAGCAGGGTTTTTTATAATCTTAGAAACAACTTTAAGTTTATCTGGTCCAGTCTTTGAATTGCATTGATAGGGAAACAAAAGTCTAGAAAGGTGAAGTGTGTGTGGTTGAAAGAATATGGACTTAATTGTCTGTCAGTCTAAAATCAAAAATCTTCTGACTCAACCCTGTGGACAAATCATCCGACATTGTTGACTCTCTGCATGTACTAAGGAAATGGGAATCTTACCTACCTTGCTATGTTTTTGTGAAAATATAATGGAACTTACTTGCTTGAGTTCAGAAAATGTTAATTTCCTTTTCCTTAAAGGAAAGGTCATCGTTTAAGGTCATCTAGTTAATTCATGGGAACAATGCAGTCCTCATCTAATCATATTTTTAATAAAAATGTTAAGTTTGTAATTTGAGGTAATCAGTCAAATTTCTTAAATAACCTGTAGTGAAAACCTCAAGTAACTCTCAGGCATAACACATGGTTGGTTTTGTTTTTGTTTTTTTTTCCTCTCCCATCAGCTGTAAAACAAAAGAGGTTTAGAGGGTTGCCAGACCCCAAAGGAGAAAAAACTCGAGTCCTAGACTTGGAAAGGAAATTTAAGGAAAAGAAAAATATATAGATACTTGATACATTTCTAGGCTGTGGCCAATCAAAAGATACCTGAGAATTCAGTCATTCTGCCATCCGGGGCGCTTAGTTCATAAAATAATGTAAATGTCCTGTTACCCTAGTGTTTGTTCACGTGATGAGGAGAAGATTTAGATAATTTCAAAGGTATTTTTCCACTATAAAGAAAATGGCTTAGCCTTGCCCTGTCATTACATTTCTGCTGTTTGCCCAAACAAAAGTATTCCTTTTGCTTATTGTAATTATTGAGGACTCTGAGCCTTAGCTGACTTCTAAGTAAATACTTATTTGGGTCTGCATTGAGTTCATCCCATTACAGAGAAAAATGACTGTATAGCTGGCCAACCCTCTTCCCTTAGGTTGTCCCTCCCTTTCTGAGTTGCCAGAATACTTTGACTCCTATGTATTTTCTTTCACTTATTGATTTTTTTTTTTTCTTCTTACAATCCTGCACCACTAGCTGTGTCTGAAGTAGACATAGAATTGGGAAATTTCATTGATAGGCCTTTTTCTTACCTAATTTGCTTGTTTTAGGTTGCATTGTTTTCATCAGAATTTGCATGACATTTTGGAATTTACTTGTATTGTTTAAATGAAACAGCAAAATGTAGTGAAATAAATATGGGCTTCAGAGTTTGATAACTAAGTTTAAAGCCCTGTTCCTACATTGAACTGTCTGTGAAACCTTGAGCAACTCACTTAGGTTTTCTGCAAATGAAAGTAATGTCATCTACTTTATAGGATTATTCTAAGGATTAAATAAGTTTGATAATGTATATGAAGTACTCAAGTAGTGTAGTGTGTAGAACTTGTTGAAGCTAATTTTCCTTCCTTTTGTTTGGACATTTTTAAATTAATGCATTTTGAGGAGTATATGAAAAAGTTCACTTTTACATATTCAGAAAATATTTTTGTTCCAAATATAGGTAACACCGTGATTCACTTAGATCAAGCATTAGCCAGAATGAGGGAATATGAGCGCATGAAGACTGAGGCTGAAAGTAACTCAAATATGAGATGCACCTGCAGGATTATTGAGGACGAAGATGGTGCTGATGCAAGTACTACAGTTAATAATTTAGAAGGTATATATTTTTGTTTTCAGTAGGTTTTGGGGGGAACAGGTGGTGTTTGGTTACATGAATAAGTTCTTTAGTGGTGATTTCTGAGATTTTGGTGCACCCATCACCTGAGCAGTATACACTGTAACCAGTGTGTAGTCTTTTATCCCTCATCCGCTTCCCACCCTTTTCCCTGAAACCCCAAAGTCCATTGTATCCTGCTTATGCCTTTGCATCCTCATACCTTAGCTACCACTTATGAGTAAGCATGTGCAATGTTTGCTTTTCCATTCCAGAGTTACATCGCTTAGATTAATGGTCTCCAACTCTATCCAGATAGCTGCGAATGCCATTACTTTGTTCCTTTTTATGGTTAAGTAGTATGCTGTGGTGTATAAATAAATATATGTATATATCTACACATACATACATATACCACATTTTCTTTATCCACTCGTTGATTGATGGGCATTTGAGCTGGTTCCATATTTTGCAACTGCAGATTGTGCTGCTATAAACATGCTCATGCAAGTATCTTTTTCATATAATGACTTCTTCTCAGCAGATACCTAGTAGTAGGATTGCTGGATCAAATGGTAGATCTTCATACTGTTTTCCGTAGTGGTTGTACTAGTTTACATGCCCACCAGCACTGTCAAAGTGTTCCCTTTTTACCACGTCCACACTAAACGTCTCTTATTTTTTTATTTTTAAATTATGGCCATTCTTGCAGGAGTAGTATGGTATCACATTGTAGTTTGTGCTTTGATTTTCATTTCCCTGATAATTAGTGATTTTGAGCATTTTTTCATATGTTTGATGGCCATTTCTATATCTTCTTTTGAGAATAGTCTATATCCTTAGCCTACTATTACTACTACTACTATTTTTTTTTTTTTTTAATCTGAGCACAGTCTTGCTCTGTTGTCCAGGCTAGAGTGCAGTCGCACAACCTCAACTCACTGCATCTTCTGCCTGCCAGGCTCAACCGTGCCTCAGCCTCCCAAGTAGCAGGGATTATAGGCATGTGCCACCAAGCCCAGCTAAGTTTTGTATTTTTTAGTAGAGATGGGATTTCAGCATATTGTCCAGGCTGGTCTTGAACTCCTGGTCTCAAGTGGTCCGCCCACCTCGGCCTCCCAATGTGCTGGGATTACAGTTGTGAGCCACCACACCTGGCCTTAGCCCCCTTTTTGATGGGATTTTTTTTTTTCCTTTTTTTTTTTTTTTTGCTGATTTGAGTTCTTTGTAGATTCTGGGTATTAGTCCTTTGTCAGATGCATAGTTTACAAAGACTTTCTCACACTTTGTGGGTTGTCTGTTTACTCAGATGATTATTTCTTTTGCTGTGCAGAAACTTTTTAATTTAAGTTCCATCTGTTTATCTTTGTTTTTATTGCATTTGCTTTTGGGTTCTTGGTCATGACGTCTTTGCCTAAGTCAGTGTCTAGAAGGATTTTTCCAGTGTTATCTTCTAGAATTTTTGTGATTTCAGTTATTCGATTTAGAAGGTATATGTCTTATTGATTAGAAGTACTAATTCTGTATAAAAATTTTAAATATGTGGTATAGTTGTTTTCTTACTACTTTAATTGATAGGGGTGCTAAAAGTACAAACATATTTCTTTGTATTAGCATAAAATCAGAATTTAATATTCTTTAAATTTCAACATTAAGGCATATATGTATATATAATAGGCTTTTTTATGCTAATGTATCGTTTTCTTTTTAAAAATTAGAAACTCCCATTATTGAAAATCATAGTTCACAACAACCTGTAAGTGAAGTTTCTACCGTCCCATGTCCTAGAATTGATACTCAGCAGCTGGACCGGCAAATTAAAGCAATTATGAAAGAAGTCATTCCCTTTTTGAAGGTAAGCAGTTATTTTAAAAAATAAACAAAACTTTGTGTTTTGTTTTTTAATTCGTACAAAAGACCTTATTGTGATAAAGTTCAATGGTATAGGTAAACAAAAGAAAAAAAAACTATCACCCATAATTTTTTTATCCTACCAACATTTTGCTTGCCGTACCAACATTCTGTAAACCTTTCAGTAATATTTTGTACACATGTGCATATTCTGCTTTTTTCATTTACTGTACCGTAAACTTCTTTCTAGATCATTATTTTTCTACTGCATTTTTTCAGGATTTATTACCTTTATTTTTATTTTATTTTATTTTTTATTTTTGTGAGTATTTAGTAGATGTATATATTTATGGGGTATATGTGAAATAGTTTGATATAGGCATGCAATATGTAATAATCACATCATGGTAAATGGGGTATCCATCCCCTCAAGCATTTAACCTTTGTGTTGCAAGCAATCCAGTTATACTCTTTTAGTTATTTTTAAATGTATAAATTATTGACTGTAGTCACCCTATTGTGCTGTTAAATAATGCATCTTATTCATTCGTTCTACTTTTTGTACCCATTAACCATCTCCCCTATTCCCTACTGCGCTTCATAGCCTCTGGTAAAACCATCCTTGTACACTTCATCTCCATGAGTTAAATTGTTTTAATTTTTAGCTCCCACAAGTGAGAACAAAGACAAACAGAAAGAAGTTTGTCTTTCTGTGCCTGGCTAACTTCACTTAACATAATGACCTCCAGTTCCATCCACGTTGTTGCAGATGACAAGGTCTCATTATTTTTTATGACTGAATAGTACTCCATTGTGTGTATGTACCACATTTTCTTTATCCGTTCATCTGTTGATGGACACTTAGGTTGCTTCCAAATCTTGGTTGTTGTGAACAGCACTGCAACTAACATGGGTGTGCAGATACCCCTTTAATACACTGATGTCCTTTCTTTTCTGTATATACCCAGCAGTGGGATTGCTGGATCATATGATAGCTCTAGCTCTATTTTTAGTTTCTTGAGCAACTTCTAAACTGTTCTTCAGAGGGGTTATACTAATTTACATTCCCACCAGCAGTGTATGAGAGTTTCCTTTTCTGGTGAGTTTCCACATCCTAACCAGCATTTGTTATTACCTGTCTTTGGGATAAGTGCCATTTTAACAGGTGAGATGATTTCTCGTTGTAGTTTTGATTTGCATTTCTGTGATCATGTTGAGAACCTTTTATATGCCTGTTTGCTATTTGTATCTGGACTTTTGAGAAATGTGTATTCAGATCTTTTGCACATTTTTAAATTAGATTATTAGATTTTTTCCTATAGAGTTGTTTGAACTCTTTATATAATGCTGGTTATTAATCCCTTGTCAGATGGATGGTTTGCACATATTTTCTCTCATTCTGTGGGTTGTCTTTTCACTTTGTTGTTTCTTTTGTTGTGCAGAAGCTTTTTAACTTGATGTGATCCCGTTTGTCTTCTTTTGCGTTGGTTGCCAGTGCTTGTGGGATATTACTCAAGAAATTTTTGCCTAGACCAATGTCCTGCAGAGTTTCCCCACTGTTTTCATATAGTAGTTTCATAGTATGAGGTCTTAGATTTATGTCTTTAATCCATTTTGATTTGACTTTTGTATATGGTGAGAGATAGAGGTCTAGTTTCATTCTTTTGCTTATGGATATCCATTTATCCCAACACCGTTTACTGTGAAGAGACTGTCTTTTCCCCAGTGTATGTTCTTGGCACCTTTGTTGAAAATGAGTTTATTGTAGGTATGTGGATTTGTTTCTGAGTTCTCTGTTCTATTGGTCTATGTGTCTGTTGTTTTTATGCCAGTACCATGCTGTTTTGGTTACTATAGCTGTGTAGTATAATTTGAAGGCAGGTAACGTGATTCTTCCAGTTTTGTTGTTTTTGCTCAGGATAGCTTTGGCTATTCTGAGCTTTTTTTGTGGTGCTGTATAAATTTTAGGATTCTTTTTTCTAATTCTGTGAAGAATGTCATTGGTATTTTGATCACAATTGCATTGAATCTGTAGATTGCTTTGGGGAGTACAGACTTTTTTTTTTTTTTAATACTTTTAAGTTCTAGGGTACATGCGCACAGTGTGCAGGTTTGTTACATGTGTATACATGTGCCATGTTGGTGTGCTGCACCCATTAACTCGTCATTTGCATTAGGTATATCTCCTAATGCTGTCCCTTCCCCCACACCCTCCCCACAATAGGACCCAGTGTGTGATGATCCCCTTCCTGTGTCCAAGTGATCTCATTGTTCAGTTCCCACCTATGAGTGAGAACATGCGGTATTTGGTTTTCTGTTCTTGCGATAGTTTGCTGAGAATGATGGTTTCCAGCTGCATCCATGTCCCTACAAAGGACACGAACTCATCCTTTTTTTTTTTTTTTTTTTTTTTTTTTGAGACAGAGTGTCGCTCTGTCACCCAGGCTGGAGTGCAGTGGCCAGATCTCAGCTCACTGCAAGCTCCGCCTCCCGGGTTCACGCCATTCTCCTGCCTCAGCCTCCCGAGTAGCTGGGACTACAGGCGCCTGCCACCTCGCCCGGCTAGTTTTTTGTATTTTTTAGTAGAGACGGGGTTTCACCGTGTTAGCCAGGATGGTCTCGATCTCCTGACCTCGTGATCCGCCCGCCTCGGCCTCCCAAAGTGCTGGGATTACAGGCTTGAGCCACCGCGCCCGGCCAAACTCATCCTTTTTTATGGCTGCATAGTATTCCATGGTGTATATGTGCCACATTTTCTTAATCCAGTCTGTCACTGATGGACATTTGGGTTGATTCCAAGTCTTTGCTATTGTGAATAGTGCCGCAATAAACATATGTGTGCGTGTGTCTTTATAGCAGCATGACTTACAATCCTTTGGGTATATCCCCAGTAAGGGGATGGCTGGGTCAAATGGTATTTCTAGTTCTAGATCCTTGAGGAATAAATTTCCCTCTACACACTGCTTTAAATGTGTCCCAGAGATTCTGGTATGTTGTATCTTTGTTCTTATTGGTTTCAAAGAACATCTTTATTTCTGCCTTCATTTCGTTATGTACCCAGTAGTCATTCAGGAGCAGGTTGTTCAGTTTCCATGTAGTTGAGCGGTTTTGATTGAGTTTCTTAGTCCTGAGTTCTAGTTTGATTGCACTGTGGTCTGAGAGACAGTTTGTTATAATTTCTGTTCTTGTACATTTGCTGAGGAGTGCTTTACTTCCAATTACGTGGTCAATTTTGGAGTAAGTACGATGTGTTGCTGAGAAGAATGTATATTCTGTTGATTTGGGGTGGAGAGTTCTATAGATGTCTATTAGGTCTGCTTGCTGCAGAGATGAGTTCAATTCCTGGATATCCTTGTTAACTTTCTGTCTCGTTGATCTGTCTAATGTTGACAGTGGGGTGTTAAAGTCTCCCATTATTATTGTATGGGAGTCTCTAAGTCTCTTGGTAAGTCTCTAAGGACTTCCTTTATGAATCTGGGTGCTCCTGTATTGGGTGCATATATGTAGGATAGTTAGCTCTTCCTGATGAATTGATCTCTTTACCATTATGTAATGGTCGTCTTTGTCTCTTTTGATCTTTGATGGTTTAAAGTCTGTTTTATCAGAGACTAGGATTGCAACGCCTGCTTTTTTTGTTTTCCATTTGCTTGGTAGATCTTCCTCCATCCCTTTATTCTGAGCCTATGTATGTCTCTGCGTGTGAGATGGGTCTCTTGAATACAGCAAACTGATGGGTCTTGACTCTTTATCCAATTTGCCAGTCTGTGTCTTTTAACTGGACCATTTAGTCCATTCACATTTAAGGTTAATATTGTTATGTGTGAACTTGATCCTGTCAGTGTGATATTAGCTGGTTATTTCGCTCGCTAGTTGATGCAGTTTCTTCCTAGCATTGATTGACTTTACATTTTGACGTGTTTTTGCAATGGCTGGTACCTGTTGTTCCTTTCCATGTTTAGTGCTTCCTTCAGGATCTCTTGTAGGGCAGGCCTGGTGGTGACAAAATCTCTAAGCATTTGCTTGTCTGTAAAGGATTTTATTTCTCTGTCACTTATGATACTTAGTTTGGCTGGATATGAAATTCTGGGCTTAAAATTCTTTTCTTTAAGAATGTTGAATATTGGCCCCCACTCTCTTCTGGCTTGGAGAGTTTCTGCCAAGAGATCTGCTGTTAGTCTGATGGGCTTCCCTTTGTGTGTAACCTGACCTTTCTCTCTGGCTGCCCTTAACATTTTTTCCTTCATTTCAACTTCGGTGAATCTGACAATTGTGTGTCTTGGAATTGCGCTTCTTGAGGAGTATCTTTGTGTCATTCTCTGTATTTCCTGAATTTGAATGTTGGCCTGCCTTTCTAGGTTGGGGAAGTTCTCCTGGATGATATCCTGCAGAGTGTTTTCCAACTTGGTTCCATTTTCCCCATCACTTTCAGGCACACCAATCAGACGTAGATTTGGTCTTTTCACATAATCCCATATGTCTTGGAGGCTTTGTTCATTTCTTTTTACTCTTTTTTCTCTACACTTCTCATCTCGCTTCATTTCATTCATTTGATCTTCAATTACTGATACTCTTTCTTCCAGTTGATCAAGTCGGTTACTGAAGCTTGTGCATTTGTCATGTAGTTCTTGTGTTATGGTTTTCATCTCTATCAGTTCTTTTAAGGTCTTCTCTGCATTGATTAGTTATCCATTCATCCATTCTTTTTTCAAGGTGTTTAGTTTCTTTGCACTGGTTATGTAGTTCCTCCTTTAGCTCTGAGAAGTTTGATCGATTGAAGCCTTCTTCTCTCGACTTGTCAAAGTCATTCTCCGTCCAGCTTTGTTCCATTGTTGGTGATGAGCTGCGTTCCTTTGGAGGGGGAGATGCGCTCTGATTTTTTGAATTTCCAGCTTTTCTGCCCTGCTTTTCCCCCATCTTTGTGGTTTTATCTGCCTTTGGTCTTTGACGATGGTGATGTACTGATGGGTTTTTGGTGTGGGTGTCCTTTCTGTTTGTTAGTTTTCCTTCTAACAGTCAGGACCCTCAGCTGTAGGTCTGTTGGAGTTTGCTTGAGGTCCACTCCAGACCCTGTTTGCCTGAGTGTCAGCAGCAGAGGCTGCAGAAGATAGAATATTGGTGAACAGCGAGTGTTGCTGTCTGATTGTTGCTCTGGAATCTTCGTCTCAGGGGTGTACCCTGCCACGTGAGGTGTGAGGTGTCGGTCTGCACCTAGTGGGGCATGTCTCCTAGTTAGGCCACTTGGGTCAGGGACCCACTTGAGCAGGCAGTCTGTCTGTTCTCAGATCTCAGCCTCCGTGCTGGGATATCCACTGCTGCCTTAAAAGCTGTCAGACAGGGGCATTTACCTCTGTCAAGGTTTCTGCTGCTTTTTGTTTAGCTATGCCCTGTACCCAGAGGAGGAGTCTATAGAGGCAGGCCGGCCTCCTTGAGCTGCGGTGGGCTCCACCCAATTCGAGCTTCCCGGTGGCTTTGTTTACCTACTTAAGCCTCAGCAATGGCGGGTGCCCCTCCCCCAGCCTCATTGCCGCCTTGCAGTTAGATCTCAGATTGCTGTGCTAGCAATGAGGGAGGCTCCGTGGGCATGGGATCCTCTGGGCCAGGTGTGGGATATAATCTCCTGGTGTGCTGTTTGTTAAGACCCTTGGTAAGGCGCGGTATTCGGGTGGGAGTTACCCGATTTTCCAGGTGTTGTGTGTCTCAATTTCCTTTGGTTAGGAAAAGGAATTCCCTTACCCCTTGCGCTTCCCAGGTGAGGCGATGCCTCGCCCTGCTTCAGCTGTCGCTGGTGGGGCTGCACCCACGGACCAGGGCCAACTGTCCAACATGCCCTAATGAGATGAACCCGGTACCTCAGTTGAAAATGCAGAAATCGCCCGTCTTCTGTGTCGCTCACGCTGGGAGCTGGAGGCTGGAGCTGTTCCTATTCCCAGACATTTTAAGAATACTGATTTTCCAATCCATGAACATGGAATATCTTTCCATTTTTGTGTCTTTTAAAATTTCTTTTCATCAGTGTTTTATAGTTTTCATTGTAGAGATCTTTCACTTATTTGGTTAATTCTTAGATATTTAATTTTATTTGTGTCTGTTGTAAATGAGATTACTGTTGGCATATGGAAATGCTGCTGATTTTTGTGTGTTGACTTTATATGCTGCAACTTTACTGAATTTGTTGATCGGTTCTAATAGTATTCTTGTGGAGTCTTTAGGCTTTTCCAAGTATAAGATTATATATATTATAAACAAACAAGGATAATTTGATTCTTCCTTTCTAATTTGGATTCCCTTTATTTCTTTCTCTTGTCTGATTACTAGGTAGGACTAGTCTAGCTAGGACTTGCAGGACTATGTTGAATAACAGTGGTGAAAGTGGGCATCCCTATTGTGTTCCAGATCATAAAGGAATGGGTTTTAGTTTTTCCCCATTTTGTATAATATTAGCTGTGGGTCTGTTGTATATGGATTCTAGTATGTTGAGGTATGTTTTTTCTATACCCAGTTTTTTGAGGGCTTTTATCAGGAATCAGATGGTTTTTCAGCATCGGTTAAAATGATCATATGGATTTTGTCCTTCATTCTGTTGACAATATATATTACAATGATTGATTTACCTATGTTGAACCATCCTTGCATCCCTGGGATAAATCCCACTTGGTCATGATGGATCGTCTTTTTAATGTATTGTTGAATTCCGAGGTATTGGTTGTAATGTCTCCCTTTTCATCTCTGATATTATTTGGGTTTTTTATCTTTTATTTCTTAGTCTGGTTAATGGTTTGCCAATTTTATGTATCTTTTAAAATACCAACTTTTTGTTTCGTTGCTCTTTTGTGTTTTCTTTATTTCAATTTCATTTATTTCTGCTTTGATCTTTATTATTTCTTCTATTTTGGGTTTGGTTTGCTCATGCTTTTCTTGTTTTTTAACATGCATTATTGTTTTCATGTCTGTTACATATATTCTTTTGGATTTGAGGTTACCATGAGGATTGCAAATACTGTCTTGTAACCCAGTATTTTAAACTGATGATAACACTGACTGCATAAACAAACAAGCTAACAAAATGAAAACTCATGTAAATGTTAACTTTGTTCTCCTGCTTTTTAACTTTTTGTTGTTTCTCTTTATATCTTATTGTACTATGTCTTGAAAAGTTGTTGTAGTACTATTTTTGATTGGTTTTATATTGATAATATATATTTTATATTGATATATATGTATTTGATTTTATATTGATCATCATTTTGTCTTTCCACTTAAGAGTAGTTTACACACCACAATTACAGTGTTATAATATTCTGTGTACTTTCTATTACCGGTGAGTTTTGTACCTTCACATGATATCTTATTGCTCATTAATGTCTTCTTTTAGATGGAAAGAAAGTATTTAATATTTAGTATTTCTTGTCAGACAAGTCTGGTGTTGATGAAATCCCTCAGCTTTTGTCTGGGAAGGTATTTCTCCTTCATGTTTGAAGGATATTTTTTCTGGATATACTATTCTAGGGTAAAAGTTTTCTTCCTTCAGCACTGGAAATATGTCATGACACTGTCTCCTGACCTGTAAGGATTCTAGTGACAAGTCTACTGTCAGATATATTGGAACTCTATTATATGTTGTTTCTTTTCTCTTGCCGCTTTTAGGGACCTTTATCCTTCATGTTTGCGAGTTTGATTATTAAATGCCATGAGATAGTCTTGTTTGAATTAAACTATCTTGGTTTTCTGTAACCTTCTTGTACTTGAATGTTGTTAATCTTCCTACCTGTCTCTCTCTACCCCCTCTTTAAGGCCAATAACTTAGATTTGTCTTATTGAGGTTATTTTCCAGATCCTGTAGGTGTGCTTTATTGTTTTTTATTTTTTTTCTTTTGTCTCCTCAAATTGTGTTTTCAAAGAGCCTATCTTCAAGCTAATTATTTAGCTTGATCAATTCTATTAAGAGATTGATGCATTCTTTAGTATGTCAGTTGCGTTTTTCAGCTCTAGAATTTCTGCTTGATTCTTTTAAATTATTTCAATCTGTTTGTTAAATTTATCTATGAATACAGAATTCTGAATTCCCAGCCAGGTGCTATGGCTCACACCTGTGATCCCAGCACTTTGGGAGGCCGAGGCGGGTGATTACTTGAGGTCAGGAATTTGAGAGCAGCCTGGTCAACACAGTGAAACCGCGCGTCTACCACAACATACAAAAAAAAAAAATAGCTGGACATGGTGGTACGCATCTATAATGATGGCTACTCGGGAGGCTGAGGCAGGAGAATCGCTTGAACCCGGGAGGTGGAGGTTGCAGCGAGCCAAGCTTGTGCCACTGCACCCTAGCCTGGGTGACAGAGCAAGGCTCCGTCTGAAAAAAAAAAAAAAATCTGAATTCCCTTCCTATCTTGAATTTCTTTGAGTTTCCTCAAAACAGCTATTTTGAATTCTCTGTCTGAAAGGTCACATCTCTCTGTTTCTCCTGGATTGGCCACTAGTGCCTTATTTGGTCCCTTTGTTGAGGTCATGATTTTCTGTATGACCTTGATGCTTGTGGATGTTTGTCGGTGTCTGGGCATTGAGAGTTAGATATTTTTTGTAGGCCTCACAGTTTGGGCTTGTTTGTGCCATTCTTCTTGGGAAAGCTTTCCAGGTATTCAAAGGGACTTGGGTCCCAAGCCCAAAAACACTGTGGTTTTTGCAGACTCGTAGAGGTGTACCACTTTGGTGATTTTGGATAAGATCCAGAATAATTCTCTGAATTACCAGGCGGAAACTTTTGTTCTCTTCCTTTATTTTTTCTCAAATAAGTGGAATCTCTGTTATGAAATGCCTGGAGCTGGAGATGGGGTGATGGAGGCACCTGTATGGTGACTACCCCTGGGACTATGCTGGGTCATACCTAAAGCCAGCACAGCACAGCACTGAGGCTTGCCCAAGACCCTCTGTAACCGCTCCCTGGCTACCGCCTAAATTCGCTCAAGGCCGTAGGGCTCCTACCATTAAAAGGTGGGGAAGCCAGCCGGGTTTGTGTCTTTCCCTTCAGGGCAGTGAGTTCCCCCAGGTCCCTATCGGGTCCACAGATTACATCCTTGAGCTTAGACATCTACCTGGTATTCTGTCCTACTGTGGCTAACCTGGCCTTAAAGCCACAAGACAAAGTCCTTCCCACTCTTACCTCTGCTTTCCATAGGCAGCAGAGCCTCTCCTGGTGGCTGCCACCACCACCACCGGCCCATGAGTTCTGCTAACATTCATTTAAAGCCCAAGGGCTTTTTAGTCAGCTTGTGGTGAATGCTGCCAGGCCTGGGACTCACCCTTCAGGGCAGTGGGCTCTCCTCTGGCCCAGGGCAGGTGCCAAGTTCTTGAATTGTGGATCCCAAGAGCCTGCTTAGTGCTCTACCCCAGTGTGATCACACTGGTACCTCAGGTGCCAGACAAAGTCCCCTTTTTCCTCTCCTTTTCTCAAGCAGAAGGAATCTTTCACCATAGCCACCACAGCTCAGTATACGTTGGGCCTCACCTGAAGCCAGAACATCTCTGAGTCTCACCCAAGGCCCGTGGCATACTACATGGGTGTCACTGTCAGTTATTCAAGGTCCAAAGCCTCTTTAGTCAGCAGGTTAAGATTAAGCCAAGATTAAGCCTTCCAGGACTGGGTCCTTCCCTTTAAGGCAGTGGATTTCCTTTTGGGCCAGAGTGTGTCTAAAAATGTCATCTTGGAGCTAGGGCCTGGAATGGGGACCTCACGACTCTGCCTCTGTCCTGCTGTAGCTGGAGCTGACCTCGTATGCAAGATGCAACACAAAGTCCTTTTTATTCCTTGCTCTCGTCTCCTGAAGCAGAAGGTGTCACTTGCACTGCTGCAGTCAGTGCTGCCTGGGGTTGGAGGAAGGGTGGCGTCAGCAATTCGAGACAGTCTTTCCTACCCTCTTTAGTGCCCCTTTCAGCAATACGACGTTAAAAGCAAGTACCATCATTACTCACCTGGTTTTTATTCTTATAATGGTGCTTTTTTTGGTGTGTAGTTGTTAAAATTTGGTGTTCCAGAAGGGGAAGATGATTGGTAGAGGCTTCTGTTCTGCCATCTTGCTCCACCCCTGTCTTTTTTTTTTTTTTTTAATGGTTCCACAACATTCATTCCAAAATATTTATAAAATGCCTACTTAATGCCAGGTTTGGCAGACCTAGCAGTGAACAAGGCCTTTGCTCTCATGGAGCTTGCATGCTAGAGTAGGAATATAGACTGAAGTAACATAAGTAAATATAAGACATTTAAGTAACTGTATATCAGGTAATGATACGGGCCATGCACATAATTAAAATTTGACAATATGATGGTGTCTGTTTTATATTGGGTGATCAGGGAAAGCTTCTAATGAGGGAACATTTAAGCAGAGACATGACTGAGGAGCCAGTGTAAACCAGGATGATTCCAGACAGAGTGCAATGGCCTTAAGGTAGGAATTAGCTTCACATGTTGAAGGAAGTAGAGGGAAAGCCTATATGGTTGGAGGATATTTGTATGAGACTAAGTTGAAAGGGAGGCGAGGGCTAATTGTGTAAAGTATTACAGGCCATGATTAGAAGTTTGGACTTTGCTCAAAGTTTGAAGGGAAACTCCTAGAAGGTTTTAAGCAGGAGAGAAACTAAGTCTGCTTTGTTTTTAGAAAATTGATTATAAGGGGGTCAGGAGTGCAGTGAGACCAGAAGAGAAATGATAACGGCTTAGATTCGGGTGGTGTAAAGAAATACATAATTGGGATATAGTTAGGAAATCAGTAGGTCCTACTAATGGTTAGAGTGTCGGGAGATAGAGAAAACTGGCTGGGAGGAAATACGATTTACTGAAATGAAGAAGGCTTGGGAGAAGGGGGAGATGAAGAGTTCTTTTTTGGTGGGGGGGGGGCGGCGGTGGTTTGAAACAGAGGCTCACTCTATTACCCAGGCTGGAATGCAATGGCGCGACCTCGGCTTACTGTAACCTCTGCCTCCTTGGTTTAAGTGATTCTCCTGCCTCAGCCTCCCAAGTAGCTGGGACTACAGGTGCGTGCCACCATGCCCGGCTTATTTTTGTATTTTTAGTAGAGATGGTGTTTCCCTATGTTGACCACGCTGGCCTTGAACTTGTGACCTCAAGTGATGCACCCGCCTGGGCCTCCCAAAGTGCTGGGATTATAGGCTCGAGCCACCGTGCCAGCTGAGAGTTTTATTTTGGACTTTAAAATTGAACTGTCTTGGCCGGGCGCGGTGGCTCAAGCCTGTAATCCCAGCACTTTGGGAGGCCGAGACGGGCGGATCACGAGGTCAGGAGATCGAGACCATCCTGGCTAACACAGTGAAACCCCGTCTCTACTAAAAATACAAAAAACTAGCCGGGCGTGGTGGCGGCGCCTGTAGTCCCAGCTACTCGGGAGGCTGAGGCAGGAGAATGGCGGGAACCCGGGAGGCGGAGCTCGCAGTGAGCCGAGATCGCGCCACTGCACTCCAGCCTGGGCGACAGAGCGAGACTCCGCCTCAAAAAAAAAAAAAAAAAATTGAACTGTCTTTTAGACAACCAGAGAGCAGCCAAGTAGTCATTTGGTTACTCAGCGAATTCCAGGCACAGCTGGAGATAGACATAAGGTAGTTTATAGCATGTAGCTGCTGCCTAAAGCCAGGTCATTTGATGTGAGAATAGACAGAGGCCTTCAACTGGGATGTGGGACCAGGTGATTCAGCATTTGTAAGTTGTACAAAAGCAGAGCCAGAGTTGACCAAGAAGGACTGCAAGGAGTTAGTTATGTTGATGGCTGCTATGAGGTCAAGTAGTCATAGAATACAATTTTCTATTAATTAATTTTTCAGTCCCTATTGTTAAATATTTGTGTTTATTCTGGTTTCTTTTCCACTATTATAAACACTTCTTCAATGATTGAGGATAATCTGTTTACTTTTGTTTCTTTAGAAACAATTTTTAGACACAAAATTTTTAGTTCAAAGGTCATAAACATTTTTAAAGCTTTTGAGACATGCTAAATTGTCCTTCAGAGAAACTAACCAGTTTATATTTCCATCAACATTGAAAGTGTCAGACTGGTAAGCAGTACTGTTAATTTTATTTAATAACATTGATCAGGGCAGATGGAGACGTGCAACAAATGGAATAGGAAGACAGGACTTATTTCTGAGATGGCACTCATTACATTCTAATTTAAAATGGAAATTTTAACAATTAGAAGTGAAAAGTAATTGTTATCTTTTCATCCAGATATGGTAAACTACAAAATACATTGTCACTGGGCTAGTTTCGTATAACGTACTTATACTTCTCTTGGTAAGACATGTACCACAGAGAATTGCTTTCAGTGTGCTTATATTTCTTCCCTCAGCAGAAGTAATTGCTTTTTTTGAAATGTTTTGAGAGAAGAGAGATCTTTGAGAAAGCACCTGTACAAACTGCTTTCTCTGAAGATACAGCAGAGTATCTGACTTTACAACAGAGGAAAAAGTCAGCTGATAGTGTCCAGATTATTCCATCTAAAAACAGAAACAGCCTTGTTCTGGGCAATTGCAATAGTTCCTAAACGGCCTTACTGTCCTTTTGCTGCTGCTTCTAACCTTTCAACCCTCCTAGTAGAGTTGTTAGCACTTCTAAGGCCTTGGCACTTGCTAATACCTCTACCTGGAATGCTCTTCCTTCAGATACCTACCTGCATGGCTTGTTCTCTTGAACTCCTCAAGTGTTTGGTCAAATGTTAACTGTTGCTGAGTAAACCTCTCCCTTATCCTTTACCTGCTTTCCTTTACCTTCATAATGCTTGCATGCCACCTTTCACCTATGTAATATTTATCTGCCTCTCCATACTAAAATACAAGATCCATGACGTCTGAGATGTTGATCTGTTTTGGTCACTGTCCGAAAATAATAACTGCACATCGTAGACACTCAGTAAACATTAATGAATTAATAAATGACTGGACTCTTCAACCCTCAACTGTAGTTGAGCTCTTTAGACTCTGTAAGTGTGAAAACAGCTGACCCATAGGATAAAGACCAGGTTCAGTATCACTCACAAAACCTTTTACAGCATGGTCTGGTCTCTTAAACCTTGTGTCGTACTTGACATGATTGAAAAAGGCACATCGCCCACATTGTGTCTTTTACGGAGAATGACCTTCTCCTCTTCCTCTGTCAGTTTCTCCTGTTTTTCAGGAGCCAGTGCAAATGTTGTTGCATGTGTTTACAGGCAGAATTCCTTCCTCTCTTCACTCTTCCTGAGATACTGGGTTCATGCCTTCATTATAGCACTTATGACAAAGGATCATAATTACTTGTATCTCCTCCCTAGAATAGTATCTCATAGTACCTACAGCCAAGAAGTACTTAAGATACTGGATAAAAAGAATTTGAGGGATAAGGCATAAATATATCAGTTTTACCAACTGTTCTGTGAATTTATTTCCTGTTACTTATAAATCTATGTATATATTTACCTTCCATAAAAGAATATACTTATAAATTTTAAGAATGTAGATTTTTTTTTTTTTTTTTTTTTTTTTTTGAGACGGAGTCTCGCTCTGTCGCCCAGGCTGGAGTGCAGTGGCGCAATCTCGGCTCACTGCAAGCTCCGCCTCCCGGGTTCACGCCATTCTCCTGCCTCAGCCTCCCGAGTAGCTGGGACTACAGGCGCCCACAACCGCGCCCGGCTAATTTTTTGTATTTTTAGTAGAGACGGGGTTTCACCGTGGTTTCGATCTCCTGACCTTGTGATCCGCCCGCCTCGGCCTCCCAAAGTGCTGGGATTACAGGCGTGAGCCACCGCGCCCGGCAAGAATGTAGATTTTTAAAATAGATTTTTATCTCAGAGTTTGAAACCATTGCCTCAAGTGAATTGATTTAAATTTTCTCGGTTGTTGCTTGCTTTCATCTTAGGCCGAAATTTTAGCATTAATAGTACAATAAATACTTGTAAACATGTCTTTTAAAAACTAAATTAGGTATAATTGTAGTAATATTTATTTGATATATACAGTTATTTTATAAGGGTTAAAAAAACTGAATGATTTATCTTTATGCTTAGGGAGTGTAGCCTTCAATTAGGAAATTGATTGTTTTTACTATTTTGTGTCTGATTTGATGGAAAAATTATGTAAGTTACATATTATGTGCTCAGAAACTGTCATATAATAAAATATTTAATACTTGAGCAAAATAGAAATCACCTTGATTTTCTGAAATGTTTAAAAAGTCTTGAATTTAAAAGCATTACTTTTTTTTAAAGTGATTTTTCTTAAATGTCTAAGATGTTAGGAAATTAATGGTATTTTAGCTGGCTAAATTGGCTAGTGACACTCTTTAATAGGTTTTCCACTTGACCTTTTAAGCGCTACTGGCATTTCTAGAGTTACCTAAAACACACGACTTATCTTGTTACCTTGTTTAAAATCTAAATTGTTCCTCCTCACTTTACCTGTATAGCCCTGATTTAAGTGATTTCGTTTCATGAGGAAATGAAATAATAAATAATTTAGCATTTCAAAAAGTTTCTGAGGCAAGTAAACAGAGTAGAACTAATAATCTGATTTTAACTATTTATGATGTCTCATTTCACTTCAAATCTTGAGTTTTTTTGTAGGACTGTAGAACTTTTTTTGTTAATTATGCCCAGGCAGCATTATACCCAGTCACCTGAGTTAGACTTCTTGACTCTCTTCATGCCATTACTAGTGAGTCAAAAATGTGTTCTTCTCCTTTGGGTCATCAGTTTCACTTCACTTTCTTCTTTCCAGTAGCATAACCTAAATTCATGTTCTTACCTTTTGCTTAGACTACCTGTCGTAATAGGCATGAAGTAGGCATGAAGTGCATTTTTACTAAGCCATATCCTACCCAAACTCCTTAGTCTTCAAGCGGCTTCACCGCTGGATCTGGTGTGCTTTCCCGTCCTAGCTACTCTCCATCTAGTACATTCACTTCACATTATTCAGCATTTCCCGTATCTACTTTTACTTTTTCACATATTAGCCGTTTGTACAAGTTGTCTTATCTATCCAAGATGTAAAATACTTTAACTCTTTTCTGCCTGACTGAAATATTTCTTCAAAAATATTTGTTGTTGTCTCCAATATGCTCCTATAGCTCCTTAGAGCACCTGGTGGGTGCTTTTAAAAAATATTTATGGCCGGGCGCGGTGGCTCAAGCCTGTAATCCCAGCACTTTGGGAGGCCGAGACGAGCGGATCACGAGGTCAGGAGATCGAGACCATCCTGGCTAACACGGTGAAACCCCGTCTCTACTAAAAAATACGAAAAAACTAGCCGGGCGAGGTGGCGGGCGCCTGTAGTCCCAGCTACTCCGGAGGCTGAGGCAGGAGAATGGCGTGAACCTGGGAGGCGGAGCTTGCAGCGAGCCGAGATCGCGCCACTGCACTCCAGCCTGGGCGACAGAGCAAGACTCCGTCTCAAAAAAAAAAAAAAAAAAAATTTTTTTATTTGTTCAGTAAGTAATGTCTTCTGTGAGCCACTGTATTTTGTGATAAATGAGAATCCCTGCAGTTAAAAAAGTGTTATCTACCAGACAGCACAGAGCTTATAGTGATTATTTATGTACATATCTGACTCCTGCATTAGTATTTGACTCTCTGAAGACAGGCACAGCTTTTTTGTTTTTTTTTTAGTCACCTGTCTTGACACATACATTATTTTAAATGAGCTTAAGTCTGAGAAGGGACCTTGAACATCATCTAGTTTGGCTCCCTTATTTTGTAAATTTTATGGGGTGGGGAGAAAACTGAACTGAAAAAGATTATAGGATTTGCTTAAATGGATTTATAAGAAGAAGAAGGATTAGAACCTTGAGATTACTTGATATGGATGATTTATGGGGTTGACCTCAGAAACTTAACCGTGATTCATATTATTTTGTAGCTCACACCTGCTTCTTAAGAAAGTTTAAGAAGAGACACTTGACTGAAGTGATTTGTTAAGAAAGTAGCAAGGGGGTGATGTTAACCCTCAAGACATTTCAGAATGTCGAAAGATATTTTTAGTTGTTGAGGTGGTGTAGGGAGGAGGTGTTACTGGCATCTAGTGGGTAGAGGCCAGGATGATGCTAAATATCCTGCAATGCACAGGATGTCAATAATGCGAAGGTTGAGAAACCCTGAGTTAGAAAATAATAGGGAATTGGGTAGAAGGTGAGTATGCTTGTAAGAGTATTTGAAATTAACTGAAAACAGAAAGATTGGCAAAATGGAAGCTGTAGCATGAATAGTTCTCCTTAAGGTATAGAAAGGTACAGAAAGGAAGTGGTGAAAAGTACTGGATCAGCCAGTTCTTTTACTGGCTTATCATCTGCTTTCACGGGTCAAAATTGCCAAACCTCTCAATGTGTATGAATAAAGTAGGAGTTTGGCTTTTCTTATGAATGAATATTTCTAAACGGGTATCTGAAAATTGAGGAGCATCTGTGCAAGAAAATTAAAAATTAACATTTTATATTATATGGATTGATTTTCTTTTTTTAAACAATAGGTAAGTTTATATTCTAACCAACTAGGATTTTTCTCAGGAGCACATGGATGAAGTATGCTCCTCGCAGCTTTTAACTTCAGTAAGGCGCATGGTTTTGACCCTTACCCAGCAAAATGATGAGAGCAAAGAGTTTGTAAAGTTCTTTCATAAACAACTTGGAAGTATATTACAGGTAAGAGTTTATACTTGTATGATTTACCAATATTTACCATGTGGTAAGGTTTTTGTGGGGGGCGGGGGCGCAGTGAGGCCTTTTCTTGCATTGTACAATTTATTCAGGTGGACATCCAATCTAGCATCCATTTGGGATGATGTTTTAATACTTTTTAGGTTGTCACTTGGTTAAAATAATATTGTATTATTAGGCCCTGTTAGTATCTTCATTTAATTTGGTCATGTCTAAGGCATATCTCTTACAAGCTTTTATTGGTTTGGTTTATCTTCTCAATGAAAACGTTTTTAGTTTGAAATGTTTAGAAAGTATTCTGTGACTGTTTCTAAAATAATTGGCTAAAGTAATTTGACTAATCTGGGAAATTTCGGAAGCCAGAGACCAGCTGGTTGTAGAGACTTTTTAGGCTGTATCAGTACGCTTAAATTATAGTAAGTCAGTAACTGGGGGAGAATTTGCCTACTGGGAGACATTTAGCAGTGTCTGCAGACATTTTGTTTATCACAGCAAGTAGTGTGAAGAAGGTAGGGAGGGCTGAGAGGAGGACAGGTACTGGCAACTAATGGGTAGAGACCAGGAAGAATCTTGATAAACATTTGACAGTACATGGGACAGTCCCCCACAACGAAGTATTATCTGGTCCTAAATGTCAGTAGGGCCAAGGTTGAGAAATCCCATGTTAGTGTTAATAAAATTACCTTGTTTATTCCTTATGACAGACATCTTTATGTTTACCCAAGTATTTTCCCATTGAGACAGTTCAGTGATATGTATTTTTACTCTACATTAGGTGACACATTTTTCTTTTCGTCTTTATTACAAAATTTTCTAATGAAACTTTGCCTTGTTTCTTCTTTCTTTGTTTAAACTGGTTTTAGATAATCGGTATTAACTTTTTCCTTGGGCTTGATGCAAATTTATATCGCTGTAATTTTCCATTTTGTTAGTATTAAGACTAAAGTATAAATTGTCCTGGCCCCATTAGTACTAATTAGTAATTAGTACTAATAGATAATTTATAAGGACTATAAGACATCAGTGGTGTTGTGCATTGTAGGAACCTCCATTTTAGAATAACACTAAAAGATAAATAATCATTTAAATATTTTTTATTAAGATCCATGTAGCCCTTCCTCAGTTTTGCCTTCTATGATAATTGTGGGTAGATCCCAAAACATTAATTTGGAAATAAGACTTTTTTTCTCAGTCTGAGGTTTGACTGCTTTTCTTTTATCCCATTCTTGATTTTTCCACAAGAGGACATACATGAAGAATAAAAGTAAATTTATATTAAATATTGCCCAGAGTGTTGAAACATTTTTATGAGCTAGAGCTTAAATTACTGTCTTCTACATTTTTCCTTCTGAAACCCGTTCAGGATTTTTTTTCCCACAAAGCACCCAGCATATGTACGTTTTTACCATAATTATACTAGATAAGATAGTCTTTTGGTGGGAGAGAGGGTTAGGCATTGAACATCATAGTTGTTTGCCTGTTTGCTAAATAGTGTAGTCCATATTTTTAGAAAGAAAAAGAGGAGTGGTTTTACTAAAAAATGTCTAGAGTATACTTATTTGAAGATTCTCAACCTAAAATAATCAAAAGGGTCAGAATCTACTTTAAAGAGAGTTGATTCAAGCGCAGTGTGTGAGGGATAGCTGCCTGGGAAGCACAGATTCCAAAGAATAGACATCAGAAGTTTGGGATCATTATATCAGGGGTCCCAAACCCCCAGGCTGGTGAGCAGCAGGCGAGTGAGCAAAGCTTCGTCTGTATTTACAGTTGCTCCTCATGGCTCTCATTACTGCCTGAGCTCCACCTCCTGTAAGATCAGCAGCAGCATTAGATTCTCATAGGAGAGTGAACCCTTCTGTGAACTGCACGTGTGAGGGATCTAGGTTACATGCTCCTTATGAGAATCTAATTCCTGACCTGTCACTGTCTCCCATCACCCCCAAATGAGATCATCTAGTTGCAGGAAAATAAGCTCAGGGCTCCCACTGATTCTACATTATGGTGAGTTGTATAGTTATTTCACTATATGTTACAATGTAATAAACGGCATAATCAATGTAATGTGCTTGAATCATTCTGAAACCTTCCCCCAACCTATGTTTGAGGGAAACATTGTCTTCTGTGAAACCAGGTCCTGGTGCCAGAAAGGTTGGGGACTGCTAATTTATCTGGAGAGAGTTTAGGGAAGCTTAAGAGAATTTCATCATCTTTCTTTATAAGGCTTAATGCGTAGTAAAGGAGGCAGTTAATCTGTAACAAAGATCAGTGGTTAGAAGGCAGGAGGTCTGGTCTCTGATGTCTCCTAGTCATTTACAGAACTAGAACAATGAGGAAGAGAGTTAATGTATTTTCTAAGAGAGTTAATGTATTGTCTAAGAAGGAGAAATCACCAACGTACAAGTTGCCAGGGCTTAATTTCCTCCTTGATATAATATAAATGTAGAGGGTCTTGAAATCCTGTTTTCTTTTACATGATCCTGTATATCAACTTGAATAGAACTTAAGTTTACTTTTGAAGAAAAATTTAAATTAGAATGGTTGGCTTAAGTAAAGAAGGAATGTTTAAAAGTATACTAATGGTACATTTAGAGGTGGAAGATTTTGTCTTTTCCTTTTATAGCACTTACACATATACTACAGCAATAAATAGTATATCTTGTACTGTCAGGGAGCTTTCTGGTATCAGAAATCCCTGTCTGAATACATTTGTGCCCAGCAGTTACATCAAATAGTGACTAAATATAGATGACCATATATGTCCTTCCCTTGTATATACTCTTTAAGCAGGACTAACAACATTCCTACTTAGTAATATAGCAGTATTCTTTACTAATACTAACCTATCTTTCCTTAGTAATCATAAACATTAGTTTTAAGTTTTTCAGTACTTAAAAGTAATTGAAGTTCACTATCTTTAAATTATTTTGTTTATGTTTAAATAGGATTCACTGGCAAAATTTGCTGGCAGAAAACTGAAAGACTGTGGAGAAGATCTTCTTGTAGAGATATCTGAAGTGTTGTTCAATGAATTGGCTTTCTTTAAGCTTATGCAAGATTTGGATAATAATAGTATAACTGTTAAACAGAGATGCAAAAGGAAAATAGAAGCAGCTGGAGTGATACAGTCTTACGCCAAAGAGGTAGATAACATTCATTTTGATTTTAGGATAATTGGCACATAAATACAGTTCTTAATCATTATTATTAACTGAAATCACATTTTACCTCAGCAAAAGTAGTTGTTTTTTGTAATACCAGTTAATCACATTATAAGTCATTACATATGCTAGTCACTTATGGAATTTGAGGAGTAACAGCAGTTGCTCAAGATCAGGAATGCAGACAGAAATTGATGTTAAATGTACATTGTCAGATAATTGTCAGATAACTAGTTCACATTACTGTCCTGTATTCAGGTCTCAAAAGAGGAGAGGAGGACTGGGATCTGGCCCTGGACCAGACCCAGCTGCCTGCCATGGTTGTTATCAATCCCTGTAGATTCTTGGAGAATATGCATTACCCAGAGGTCACTCCCAGTTAACACAAATGCTTATTAGTTAGGGCTTTGGTTTTACATCCCTGTAGTTTGTTCTACCTTGTCAAATTAATTTTGATCACGTGAGATTGGATGACTATTCTGCCTCAACTTGAGGCATACCAGGAAGCCTTTTCCTGACCCTCTCTTATGAGAAGGAAACAAGCCAAGACCCAAATAGAAAGAGATGGCTCTTTTTCCTTACAATCTAAAGTAGACGAAATCAAGCTATCCATTTCACACTTTTCATGATATTTATTTTCTGGATATAAATAAATTTTAGACATTGCTAAGAGCTTGAAGAAAATAAAAGCATGATACTGTAATAAATGATTAGAAAGCAATACAGGATAGGCTCAGGTCTGTAATCCCAGTATTCTATAATCCCAGTACTAGACATGAGAACTGCTAAATATGTAAGTATGTGTCTAAGTATATTGCTAAATTCTGTGTAATTGGTTTGTTTTAAAGGCCAAAAGGATTCTTGAAGATCACGGCTCACCTGCTGGAGAGATTGATGATGAAGACAAAGTATGTGCTAATTAATTTTTGCCTAAAAATATGGCTGGGCACAGTCTCTCAAGCCTGTAATCCCAGCACTTTGGGAGGCCAAGGCGGGTGGATCATGAGGTCAGGAGTTCCAGACCAGCCTGGCCAACATGGTGAAACCCCGTCCTTACTAAAAATACAAAAATTAGCCAGATGTAGTGGTGCGCACCTGTAGTCCCAGCTACTTAGGAGGCTGAGGCAGGAGAATTACTTGAACCTGGGAGGTGGACATGGTATTGAGCTGAGATCATGCCACTGCATTCCAGCCTTGGCAACAGAGTAAGACTCTGCCTCAAAAAGAAAAAAAAAAGCCTAAAAATAATGCTTTTGAAACAATATAAAATTATTTTAACAGCTTTTACCTTAATGTTTGAAAGCAGACTGTATCATCAAATGACCTTTTTTCTGACAGATTTTTTTGTTTTAAAAATAAAACTAGACTATTAAAAATGGTTCTTTGTGTTTTTTATTAGATAATGATCATTATTAATATGATAGACTTACTATATAGCTTTTACACATGTACTCTAAGGAATTAATTACTCAAATATATTTGTGTCTAGGACAAGGATGAAACTGAAACAGTTAAGCAGACTCAAACATCTGAGGTGTATGACGGTCCCAAAAATATAAGATCTGATATTTCTGATCAAGAGGAAGATGAAGAAAGTGAAGGATGTCCAGTGTCTATTAGTAAGTTTAAAGGCTCTGTACTATCTTTATATTTTAGTTTTTTGTAGGTCATTTATTGGAACAGTTTGGTGGAGTATAACAAGTATAGAATTAAGTGTCAAAGAACTCTGATTTTGAATTTCACTGTAACCCTGAATTATCTGGCCTTTCTGCACTGTACGTTTTCTAATACATACTGTTTGAAGATTTCAGATACTGTATATAAAGCATCTGTGCCAGGCAGGAATGCAATAAATGATAGCCGTTGTTAAGATTATGTGCTGAAATCTACTAAAAATTGTGTGTTAATCAACTTAGATTTGTCTAAAGCTGAAACTCAGGCTTTAACTAATTATGGAAGTGGAGAAGATGAAAATGAGGAAGAAGAAATGGAAGAATTTGAAGAAGGCCCCGTGGATGTCCAGACTTCCCTTCAGGCTAATACTGAAGCTACCGAAGAAAATGAACATGATGAACAGGTATTCCCATTAGCCTTATTTTAACTACTCAAAGTAGATCCTTCTAAATTTTCAGCTTTCATGAATGGAAGCCTGATTAATATGCTTATTAAAATCTGAAATACCAGGGGTTTTTTTATAATTGTTTTTCAGAGACAGGGTCTTGCTCAGTCTTCTGGGCTAGAGTGCAGTGGTGTAATTGTAGCTCACTGCTCATATCCTCAAACTCCTGAGCTCAAGCGATCCTCCCACCTCAGCCTCCCCCCAAAATTCTGGGATTACAGACGTGAGCCACCACACCCATCCAATAGTTTATACATTTTAAATTATACGCTGTTTTTAGTGGTGTGATTAAATCTCACACCAGCCCACTCCTTCCTATTTGAGTTGTGAGTCATTCCATTATCCAACATGTCTGCACTGTGTACACTACCTGCTTGTTAATCACTTAATAGCCATCTAGGGTAAGCAGATAGATTTGCAGTATCACAGTGTTCAAACAGCCCTTATTAATGGCCCCAAAGCACAAGAGAATTGTTCTGTTTTATTATTAGTTGTCGTTAATCTCTCACTGTGCTCAATTTATAAATTAAACTTTATCATAGATAAGTATTTATGGGGAAAAACAGTATAAATGGGGTTTGGTACTATCCACAGTTTTGGAACATACATTCTATGGATGAAGGGTACTTTTTTATGTTTTTTTCCTCCCTAGTCTAGATCTTTTCCTCTGGAGTTTGACATTTTACTGTGATGTGCCTTGTTGGGGTATTTTTTCATTATTTGCAGTGGATACTCAGTGATTGTTTTCAACTTGGTAAATTTTTAAATTCTGTTTATTACTGCCACAGCATTTTCTCTTTTCTCTCCTCCTGTACTTAATATTATCAGATATTATTAGTACTCATGGATTAATCTTTTAATTTTCTCCTCTTTTCGTTATCTTTTGGTTTTACCTTGAGAGATTTTCTTTAACACTTGCATGAAATTATTTTTATTTCAGCTGTCATATTTTTAACTTCTAAACAGTTTTTTTTCTGATTATTACTTTTTTGTAATGCCCTGTTATTTCACAGAAGCATTATCTTCTGTTTTCAAATGTCTGCTGAACCTTGGTTGTTTATATTAAACAATGATATACCAAAAAGCACGTTAAGGCTCTTTTGGGCTTCACTGTAGGTAGGGCATTTGGGGAGACAGCCAGCGTATTCCTAGAAACTTGTAAATGTCAGTATCTATTGGTCTTTTCTTTGAGGTGGTTTAGATTCTCCAAATTAGGATCCTTCACTGTCCTGCCTGGAGTATATAAGCTTGGCTGCTGGTATTCTGAAGCTAGATTGGGAATGGGGCTGAGGTCCCACCGTTTTACAGGCATGCGCTAGATTATTCTGTTTTCAGTATTCTATTTAGGTTGGTGCAGACGTAATTGTGGTTTTGGTCGTTTTTTCAATGGCAAAACCCACAATTACTTTTACACCAATCCGATACTTTACTGTGTCCTCATTTGTCTCTCCACCTCTACTCCCAGTAGCCCCAGGTCTGCAGCTCACTAGTTTAATTTCTCTAAAATATAATCTGCCATTTTCTGTTGAGGTTGAAGGAGAGAACCTACGTAGTCACATGTTCCTTAAACAGTTTTAAACGACTACCACCACCACCACCGTTTCATCACCAGCTCCTGCCCGAACATCATATGCCTGCCTTTCTAGATCTGTTACTTACAGTTATGAGGTGAATCTCAATTTTTGTTTCCTCTCCCTGCTGAAGGCATTTAACTTTGTTCATCTTCCTGTCCTCACTTCCTCCTTCATTCCCTTTTTGGCTGCATTAAGTGTCTTTTAGAGTCTGAAGAAAAATGAACAATGCAGTCTATTTATTTCAGCTGTATTATTTTTTGTGTGTGTTTTTTTAGAAAAGAAGGAAACCCTTTAACTTAGCTATCTTGAAATCACAACCAAAGCCTCCTTCTTGAGATAGTTTTAGAAGATACTTTTAAATTTGTTTGTATGAAGTTCTTGGGTTGGACAAAAACTACACACTGGTAATCATCTCTTTTATAGTGACCATATATTTCAGGCCCTGCTATTAAAACATTTTTCCCTTTTAGGTCCTACAACATGACTTTCAGAAGACAGCAGAAAGCATAAATGTCCCACTGGAACAAGAAGCCACTAGTAAAGGTAACAAATCTAAATAAGTCTTTGATTTTAAGATAATTTCCTTTATTTGCTTAAAAGCTAAAAAAAAAAAAAAAAAAAAAAAAACAGAAAACACCAAATTCTTAGTTTGAAAGTACTTTGGACCTGATGTATATTTTTCTTCTCCGTATAAATCCTTTGTAGAAAACATAAGAATTTGTTTCTGTAAACAACAATAAAGAAAAGGTGACAAATATTTACCTGCACAGACAAAAATTCTGTAAAGAGCATTTTTAGATAAAAATATGGGAGATTTAAAAAAGCCATTTGTAGGCCTTGTTCCTGAAAGTCCTGATTTGTTAGAAATGTGGATTTCAGGAATTTGATTCTTAAAATGCTCCCAGGTGATTTTGACCAACTAAATTTGGGAACCAATGATAAGGAAAATTTGTAGTTGCCTTTTCTCTTTGGTCTCAAGTGTCTTGATTGCTCTTACTCATGCATATTGTCTTTATTAGTAAAATACAGAGTAAAATTTAACATTTTTTGCATTACATTAATATTAAGACTTTCTTTTGATGACAGATGACCAAGATAACTCTCCTGTGAAACCCTGTTACCTCAATATCTTGGAAGATGAGCAACCTTTAAATAGTGCTTCCCATAAGGACTCACCTGCTACTGTTGATTCAACTCCAGAGCCTAACCCTTTGCCGTTACCTTTACCTGAAATGGAACCTTTAGTGCCTAGAGTCAAAGAAGTTAAATCTGCTCAGGAAACTCCTGAAAGCTCTCTGGCTGGAAGTCCTGATACTGAATCTCCAGTGTTAGTGAATGACTATGTACGTATCATTTACATTTCCAAATATTTTTACTTTTCATTTCTGTGCGTATTTCTTCATTTTTCAGATTAGCATTCTCAGCATGTAAACCATTTTGTGTTTAGGTTTAGAACATGTTGGAACATTTTTCTAATTCACACTTAAACTTTAGCAGAAGGGTAAGAGTGAATTAAGATGACCATCTCAAAACCCACGAGCTGTTTTATGTTTTATAATTTTGAGAACCAAAGAGATAAAAAGAATTCATGTTAAGTTCGGATCTGAAGTGGTAATGGTACATGAATCATCGTTTATCCTTTACACTACCTATTCTTCTCAACTGTTTAGAATATATTGCAAATTTTCAGTAAACCTAAAGGTTTACACTTGAGATAGGAAATAAAACAGTTTGACAACACAATCTTTATACAGTGAATGATTAAAAAAGGAAAGAAAGACTAGGAAATCTGTACTCATGATAGTATTAAATGAAAATTCAAGTGGAGCCCAGGTCTGAAAAATATTTGAGCAGAGAAAAGCAAAAGCCTTAAAAATAATTAATCTTGCTGAAATTGCAATCATAAGTGAAACTTCACTTGGGTCATTTCTGATAGATGCTTATGTTAGAACCAAAGGTTAACCCCAGCCTCTCATAAGTAGCCAGCTAACATACGGATATGACTAGGGACTTTCTGAGAAGGTACCTGATAAAAGACAGTTTTCTAATTGCAAACCAAGCAAATAATTTATTTTACTTCCACATTTTCCAAATAAATACTTGTCTCTGATATTTTTGTCAATGGAACACTAAATCTCTTTTGGTCTGGTGTTCCCAGTTCCTGAATTGCTTCTTACTCAAATGAACTCTAAAATTTTATTGTGCCTCAGATTTGTCTTTTACAGTTTGGTGTCAGAGTGGGATTTGAAAGAGACCCCCTGTGGCCTCTGGAAGCATCAAGGAACCAGGCAAAAGGTGCCCATTGTGCTCACTGCTTTCTCGCTGCATCTGGAGGTCCTGAGTAAGTCCCTCTCGGATTTCAGGCTCCACAGTTTGTGTCCTGAGGTCTCTGAGTTTATTTGAGTAATTTTATTTTATTTTATTTGAGACGGAGTCTTGCTCTGTTGCCCAGGCTGGAGTGCAGTGGCGCGATCTTGGCTCACTGCAACCTCTGCCTCCCGGGTTCAAGTGATTCTCCTGACTTAGCCTCTCGAGTTGCTGGGATTACAGCTACGTGCCACCAAGCCTGGCTAATTTTTTTCTATTTTTAGTAGAGACAGGGTTTCACTGTGTTAGCCAGGATGGTCTGGATCTCCTGACCTTATGATCCGCCTGCCTCAGCCTCCGAAAGTCCTGGGATTACAGGCATGAACCACCACACCCAGCCGAGTAATTTTATTTTTTACTGGATCCAGAGGTCGAACTAGATGTTTGACAGTAACTAGACTGGGTCCAGTTGGCAGCCTCAGGTAGGTGAAGTTTAGAAAAATAGAGTATTATGGGTTAATTAACACCTGAGAAGTCTGGGACCCCTCTTTCTAGAACTCTAGCAAATTTTATGTTTAGAAATTATGAACATGAAACTGCTTTCTAGAGAAATGGTTACACTTTATCAGAGAAGAGTTAAAGTTACAGTGGAGAAGTTTTAATCTAGGTAAAATTGTTTATGGAAACATTAGAAAAGAAGGGATCCCAAACGCCTCAGAAACAGTGGGAAGCAATTTTTGATTTGTGTATAGAGGCTTCTAAAAGACATAATTCCAAAATTGCCTCTGTAAAAGATTCCTTACTAAAGGCAAATAAGACAGATGAAAAGCTTAAGCAATGAATTGACAACAAAAATAAAATGAATTATATGTAGGGAGTGACTTCACTCTGACCTGTTACTCTGCTTATCCTCCTCTAATTATTCTGAATCCAATAACCCATTTGTTCAGTCATCTTAATTCTTTTGCACAATTACCCTTTCACTCTGGATGATGTGACAGAAAGGAAGTTGGGCTAATGCTTTGCTTAGTTAGACCCTCAGCCAGCACACCGAGGTCTGGCTCCTGTAACTGCTTTTACTTCTGGGTCAAAAGCTGAACTCAGAGCCATAGCAAAAGATTTTCCAAATCCCAAGGAAAATCCAAAACAGTTTGCTGAGGAATTTAGAATTAGAATGACCCTGGGCTTCCTGATTTCTGTCAGTTGATACGCATGATATTAGCCGCTGCGGAAGCAGGTTAATGGATGACTATGGCAGGATGGCATAAGCCTCAGAAGAGTATTGCCAACCCTTTAAGAGCTACTTCTGTGGATAGCCCAAAAGATGCTACTACAGCAACCGGAAAACATCTAGAAGCTATCCCATGGTCTTTCCACAGAAGATTGACTAGTCCAAAAAGTTCAGTCTGTTTCTGATTACACAGCTAGATTGGAAACCTCATTTTTTAAACATTCTGGTTTTGAAATACAGCAGGGAGTATTTCCTGTGGGAATTGAAATGGTTTTTATGGTTTTATTCATTAATAGTCTCTGACTAGACTCTGAACACAAGATTGGATGGCAAGTCACTGATACGGCTAAATTAGTCACCATAGCTGAACATTTTGAGAGAACGTTAGAACTAGAAAAAAATCAGTGTCTGTAAACAGGTCATTGAAGAAAAGATTGTCCACTCTTGACCAGTCCTCTAATGGACCTACCCGTTTTGAGCCAGACTATTTCCTCATTAGATGAAGTTCCCAAGCTGGTCGGGAACAGTGGTTCACACCTGTGATCCCAGCCCTTTGGAAGGCCAAGGCAGGCGGATCACCTGAGGTCAGGAGTTCAAGATCAGCCTAATCAACATGAAGAAACCCCATCTCTGCTAAAAATACAAAATTAGCTGCGTATGGTGGTGCATGCCTGTAATCCCAGCTACTTGGATGGCTGAGGCAGGAGAATCACTTGAACCTGGTGGGTGGAGGTTGTCATGAGCCAAGATCGTGCCATTGCACTCCAGCCTGGGCAACAAGAGCAAAAGTCCATCTCAAAAAAATAAAAAAAAAAGAAGTTCCCAAGGGCTTGACTCTGAAGACAGTAACACCAATGAGACATCAAGGGTTTCTCTGGTATGTTATTCTCCATAAGACCTTAAATAAACATGGGGAAACTAAGATCAGCATCAGTGGGAGTCGTGTACAGTGTTGGTGGATACCTTATCCACTTTCAACCCCATCCTAGTAAAATCAGCCAATCCCTTTAAAAAAAAAAGAAGTTCCCAAGGGCTTGACTCTGAAGACAGTAACACCAATGAGACATCAAGGGATTCTCTGGTATGTTTTTCTCCATAAGACCTTAAATAAACATGGGGAAACTAAGATCAGCATCAGTGGGAGTCGTGTACAGTGTTGGTGGATACCTTATCCACTTTCAACCCCATCCTAGTAAATCAGCCAATCCCTTGGAGGAAAGAAAGTATGTCACGTTTCCAATCAAGTTCAGAGAATCCCCTGTGAACCAGTCCAAATGACGCTTGGACCAATCTCAGAAAAGCATGCCTTCCTACAGTATGACAATAAATTGAGAGGGCACATAAAGTTCTCTCTGGAAGGAAAGTTAATTTTAGAGCTTCCTGACCCTTCTAAACCTGAACTGCTCTGTTTCCTACAAGCAGGAATTGATCATATTGAAACTCACTCTTATACCAACCCAGACCTTTCTGAAATACCCAGATGTTTGTGGACTTGTTACTCAGCTGACAAAGGGAAGGTTAAAAGTGGTAAGCCTATAAAAATCCAAATATATTACTCTAAGCCATTGCCTAAATTGCCGTAATGCCCCCTAGAGTCAGAGGCAATCCAAAGGCTTTACCCAATTATAGAGGATTTAATAAAACAATTCCTTGTACTTGTCTCTATCATACTCTAATCCTACGGATAAAAAATCTATCACGCCTGTAATCCCAGTACTTTGGGAGGCTGAGGCAGGCTGATCATGAGGTCAAGAGATTGAGACCATCCTGACCAACATGGTGAAACCCCATCTCTACTAAAAATATAAAAATTAGCTGGATGTGGTGATGCATGCCTGTAGTCCCAGCTACTCAGGAGGCTGAGGCAGGAGAAATGCTTGAACCCAGGAGGTGGAGGTTGCAGTGATCCGAGATTGCGCCACTGCACTCCAGCCTGGCCAGAGAGCGAGATTCCGTCTCAAAACAAAACATATATACACACACACACACGTATATACATATGTAATATATATACACATATATACATATATAATATACACACACATATATAATGTATACACACATATATACATATATATGAGACAAAGTTGGAGATTTGTTCAAGACTTAACGTGCATTAAATAAAATTGTCAATCCAAGATTTCCTGCTGTTCCAAATCCTAACACTTTGTTTTCTAACGTGCCTACAGATTCTAAATGGTTCACAGTGTGATAGATCTTTGCTTGGCCTTTTTTAGTATTCCAGTAAGCCAGTAGTTCTCTGCTTGTACCTGAAAAAACCAGCAATATACTTGGACTGCAATGCCACAGGGGTTCGCTGAAGCTCTATCTTGTTTTTCTCAGACATTATACCAAGACCTGTCAGTCAACCTTACAATTCTCTAGAAATTGTATTCTGTCTATATGTAGATCATCTTTTACACTTTTAGCTTACGAGGGACATAAGGCCTCAATGGCAAAACTTTAGAGCTGCTGTCCCCAGCCTTTTTGGTACCAGGGACTGGTTTCATGGAAGACAATTTTTCCATAGACTGGGTAAGGGGGATGGTTTCAGGATGACTGAAACGCATTACCTTTATTGTATACTTTATTTCTATTATTGTGTTATATAATGAAATTGGTATACAACTCACTACAATGTAGAATCAGTGGGAGCCCTGAGCTTGTCTTCCTGAAACTAGATGGTCACATCTGGGGATGATGGGAGATAATGACACAGCATCAGGCATTAGAGTCTCATAAGGAGCACACAACCTAGATCTCTAGCATGCGCAGTTCACCATAGGGTTCGAGCTCCTACGAGAATCTGTTGCCCCAGTGATCTGACAGGAGGCGGAGCTCAGGCGAGAATGTGAGTGATGGGAGTAGGTTTAAATAAAGGTGAAGCTAGGCTTGCTGGCTCTCTCCCACCACTCACCTCCTGCTGTTTGGCCTGGTTACTAACAGGCCCTGGACCAGTACTGGGGGTTGGGGATCCCTGCTCTAGAGTAAAGGTCCATTGCATAGGACATGATCTGACTGCAGAGGGAATTTTCCTCTTAACTGAAATAATAAAAACAATCCAAGGGTTCCCTTGGCCCCCAACTAAGGCAGTTAAGGGAGTTCATTGGTCTTATGGAATACTGTAGATCTTGAATCCCAAATTTCTCTGCTGGCTTCCCCCTTGTCTGAACTTAGAAAAATCTCTGTCCCAGCTTTGCCATGGGAAGATAATGATGAACAAGCTTTCAATAAAATACAACTGGCCTTATAACCTCCAAGTTCAAGACACCCTAATTATTTAAAACCTTTCACTTTGTGATTATCAAATGTGATAATCCGTCCTTAGGAGTCTTTACTCAGAAATGTGGAGGAAGCTATTGACCCATTACTTATTATAGGTTACAGTTAAATCGAATTGTCAGAGCATATCTAAACCATCTAAAAGCAGTGACAGCAGCAGCTAAATTGGTAGAAACTTTACGTGACCTAGTATTATGGAATAAATGTTACCTACAGGTTTCACATGCAGTTGAAAGCTTATTATATTCCAGTCAGATCCAACATGTCTTAATAAGTAGACTAACATTTTATGATATCCTTCTCCTGTCACCTTCTAATCTCTGTCTCAGACGTGAATCTGCTTAACCCTACCACTTGCTGCCTCTGTCCGAACATTAGGAAGACCGTAACTGTGTGTATGTGTGGTGTCCTAACTATTGACTCCTCACACTGACTTATGGAAAACTTCATTAGATGATTCTGAATACATTTTATTGTTGGATCCTATGATAAAACTGTAGAGGACAAATACTGAGCAGGACATGCTGTAACAACTCAATATGAACTAATAGAAAAGGGAACTCTTCCTCAACTTAAGTCAGGAGAACCCAAAGAATTACGTGATCTAAGCCTTATCATATAGCAAAATGCAAATCAGTCTTCATTTATACAGATAACTGGTATGCCTTTGGAGTGAGTGATGATTTTGGAATGTTGTGGAAACAAAGAGGGTTTCTACCTTGTAGTGGAACCTCCATCAGTACTGGACCTCTGCCAGATGAGCTGCTTTCAGCTATTCTGCTGCCCTAACAAGTAGCTAATAAAAATGATGCTCATGCTCACAGGACTGAATCTGAGTATCAAGGAAATGCATGTGTGGACTTTATGGCCAAGTCTGACATTGACAAAATGTGCATTTTGAATGAACTCCACAGAACTGACCAAGATCAGATCACTCAGGATAATTTGTTCAGTAAACGATGCTGTGCACCTGAGTTGAAACAACAAAAATGGAATCTTAAAGGAAGCAAATTTAATGCTCAATAAGAACTTACTGAAGGCCCAGACAGCCAGGTGGTCCTTCCTGAGTCCTTCAAACTGCCATTATTATTAAAGGCCCTGCACTCTACCAACTATCATGGTGAAGAAAAATGGTTCAGATTATGAAAAAGATGATGAAAGCAGAAATGGCTTATAACAATGTGACTTGTCAAACTCATAAAGCCGGAAAGACCCTTAAGATTTCTACCACCTGCTAGACCATTTGTAGGTCTGCAGATGGATTTCATTCATTTGCCACCCACAATGAGATATCAGTATATTCTTGTGTTCGTGTACCTGTTTTCAGGATAGATTGGGACTTAAAAGGCTGATGCCACAACAGTAGCAAAAGGTTTTTAGGAAATGTATTTCCTTTATGGGGTATTTCTGGAGAGATCTCCAGTGATAAGGGAACTGATTTTCCCGAACAGGTTATCGAATAAACAAGATTTTCAAAGTCAGTGGCACTACCATTGCCCTTATCCTCTTTCTTCTGGAAAGCTTGAATGGACAAATGATATCTTGAAACTAAAATGAGCAAAATTGTCAACTGGATTACCTTGGTCAAAAATGTTACCACTGGCCCTAATGGCAATTAGATCAACCCCTACAGAAAAACTCAAATTTGACCCCTTATGAAATAACTGGAAGACCTATGCCTTTAGTAGTAGAACCCCATGTATCACCTGTATTTGTTAGCTCTGAAATGACTCAATACTCCAAGACCTTAATGGATTATGCAAAAGTCTATTTCCACGAGCTGAAGGAGGCTTTTTGTGAACTGTGTACCAACGATGATCCATGACTGGCTTCCATAACTTAGAATGTGGAGATTGGATCTTTTGGAAACAACAGCCCTTGAGCCTCATTGGAAAGGACTGTACCAGACGGTTCTTACTACTCACGATGCAGCAAAACTTCAGGGTTTTGAGCCTTGGGTCCATCTCTCTCAAGTAGAGAGAGCTTCCTTAGACTCTTGGACTTGGCAACCTATAGGTAACTTAAAGATATCTAAGGGAAAGCCTTCCCTAGGAGCAGGTGGCATCACGAAGTAAACAACTTCCCACCACAGTGGAACAAGACTACATATAACTTTTCTCATTAAGATTTGTTTTGGTTTTGCATTAACACATAATGTTCAAACTTTTGTTAGGAACTTTTCCTACTCAAACCGAATATCCTCTAAGGTCTGATGTTGAAAGCATAGCCACTGTCAACCAAAGCAGTTGCTGGCCATGTAGTCATGTAGATGAATGGAATCACAACTAATACTGAAATCTATTGCCGTACACACTTAGGTGAGCAGTTCAGGAAACTGGTTTTATGAAAAGGTTTGGTATCCTTCCCCTGGCAGGTTGGTTGATATTTATGATTGACTGACTTGGCACTAGGAAGAAGTTATTAGAAGCAAAGGTATGTTCTGTAACTACTATTGATTTTATTGCTGGTAATTTTATCACTATGGACAGAAAACCTTAATAGAACTGGGCCTAATCTAGCCAGGGTTCCAGTCTCCCTATCTGCAGTCAAACTTTTTGGTTTAACACAAATTATGGAGACTGCTTTCCTATATAATGACACATATTTAAAATCAGAACTTCACCATAATACCCTTGACTGTATTAGTAGAGAACTGACTGAAACTGACATGGGTTCAAAGGAAACTCTAGAGGCAAATGGAATACCCCTATAGTTTCACTATGTACAATAGGGTTTTTTAGATCAATATTGAGGGCGTATTTGAAAAGGAAAGTCATCCTTATTTGGTGATGGTACCCATATGTAATACATAGAAGTGTTTTTTATTCCTCTTCCATTAATAGAATCATAACCATTCTACCTGGCAATGTGCAGATGCAGATATGACAAAGAATAACCATGACAATCACATCATTCCCAGTTGGTGGGTAATAGGATCTCCTTTGCCCCTTTCTCTCAGTAATACTGAGTTACTCATCTTGTATGGCAACAAAATATATAAATGTTTTCACCTATATGATCTGGACAGTGTGGTTTGGGCTATTTCCTACCTAAACTGACCAGATATGAAATGGTAGTGAAATTCTTAACCTGGGATTGTGTGTACATAAAGTGACCCCTTAAAAAAGAACTCCTTGTGATCTCCCAAACTCAAATATATGAAGGAGTTCTAGATTATGTTATTTCCTAAGATCCTTTTTTCTTTAGCTGGCAGCCTCTGAATTGGAAAAATCGCTTATGAATATTTCAGCAACTCTTGAAAAAAAGTTTTAATGATACTTTTGATACTCTTCAAGCAGTACAATCTGAGATGAGTGATTTGGCCTCACTGGAACTCCAGTAGAAGTTTAGCTGCTCACAGGGATGAGCTTTGGTGAAAAGTATTGTTTTTATGTTAATCAGATATTGTTGCCCCAAATTTAAAAGATCTTAATAAATCATTTTTTTAATCAGATTAGCAAGGCCTCCTCCATTGATTTATTCGGTTGGTTAAATTTTGGCCCCTGGGAATCTTTGCTTAGAGAGATTTTTCAGTTCTTGCTACAGTTACTGTGTTTTCTTCCCTTGTGCGTTATATCCCCACAAGGGGTTTAAATGCTTTCCAGCAACCACTGACACGTCACATGATTGCCATCAGGGAAACTAACACTGACTATGTAAATCTTGATGGAGGCTGCATGACTGAATCTCAACGTACCTTTTGATAACAACTTTACCTGACTTTTCATCCCAGCATCTGCGTCAGTAGTGGTAACAGGATAATGCTACTCCATTTGGCCACCCTCAAGCCAAAAGGGGGGAATTGTTAAAGCAAAATTAAAATGGAGATCAGGCCTGAAAAATCCCTGACCAAAACCCCCATAAAACAAAGGCCTTTAAAACAGCCTTAATCTTCCTTAAACTGCAAACATAAGTGAAACTTAACTTGGGTGATTTCCAATCAATGCTTTTGTTGGATAGAACTAAAAGGAGTTTGAGACCAGCCTGGGCAACATACTAAGACTCTGTCTCTACAAAAAATTAAAAATTAGCCATGCATGATAGTGCTTGCTTGTGGTCCTAGCTACTCAGGAGGCTAAGGCGGGAGGATCACTTGAGCCCAGGAGTTCTAGGCTGTGGTGAACTGTGATTGCCCCCACTGCATTCCAGTCTGGGCAAGAGTGAGGCCCTGTGTCTAAAAAAAAAAAAAAAATTCTTAAAGATACATTTACAGTTATGACTTCATAATTTTTAGGGGCCTTATAATCTTTAGAAAACATTAGTACAAAGAATAACTCTTTTAACTCTTTTGTTTGCCTCACTACCGGTACAATTATACATTTAAAACTCTGAAATTTCAATTACCAGTTAGATTTATTCTTTTCATGTGATCATTGTGTAGAGTTGCCATAGAAGATACTTAATTGAAATTAAGTCAGAGGTAGGTTATAAAAGCTCTTGACTTTGAACTTTAGTCAGGGATCCTACTGAATGTTTTTGTGCAAAGAAGTGAAATGGTCAAATTTATGGACTGTGAAGATTAATCTGATGACTATAGGATATATTGTCAAGCTAGATTAGGGGATCTACTGTTGTATAAGTATGAAATATGAGCTGAACAGGAGCATGATGAGTGAAAAATACTGCAAGAAGAAGAAAAACCTACGATTTCTACTTGGATAATTGGTAGAATTATGATACTATTAAAAATGAGAAGGGAGAACTAGGAGAAAAAAAAAGAGTTCAAGTTTAGGAAAAACAGTTTGAGGTGATCACAGAAGACAGTTACTGAATTCATACATCAGCTTTCTAACTGAGCGCCATCAGAGTTGATACACTGAAAAGTTTGTAAGTGGTTATTTACATTCTGCCGGATATGGCTCTTATGTGTTCAGTAAACGTATGAAGAAACAAGAGTTGTCTTTCTAGTGTTTTTAGTCCTGGTTGTAACTACTGTTTCTTCGGCACGTATAAACTGCCCTCCCCACCCCGCCACTATTTTTGTGTTTTTTTTGACAAAATGGTAACAGCTTGACAGTATGTTTCACAGCTGTGATATGTAGCTTTTCCTATGAACTCCTTATTTCCAAATTATTCATAGAGCTGATTGTAGAAGAAAACGAAATATGATAGAATTACTGATAAAATAATTCACTATTTCTTCACATGGGTGACTTTGGTTTGGATCTAGAGTACGTATTTTTTTTTTTTCCATTAAATTACAGGAAGCAGAATCTGGTAATATAAGTCAAAAGTCTGATGAAGAAGATTTTGTAAAAGTTGAAGATTTACCACTGAAACTGACAATATATTCAGAGGTATTTGTCTGTCTTTAATTAAACTTGTCTTTATATAACAAATATTGTTAAAATGAAAAATGATTTGTATTTTTAATTTTCATTCCAAAGGCAGATATAAGGAAGAAAATGGTAGAAGAAGAACAGAAAAACCATTTGTCTGGTGAAATATGTGAACTGCAGACTGAAGAATTAGCTGGAAATTCTCAGACACTAAAAGAACCCGGTAAGAGTTATCTATTTAAATCTTGCCATATTATTTTTGGTTGTTCTATTTTTTTACTTTTTAGTTTGGTTAAGTATATGTGCATTTTGTTCCATCAACTTTGGTCATTATCCCTTGCTGCTGCTCCTCTACTTTCTTCCAGGTTCTCTGTTCAGTTTTACCCATATTCTTACATTACTAAGGCTATTAAATATACTTATATTTTGTTTTTGTAATATAATTAAATGGTTCTATACTTTCTCTGAGGATGCTTCTATATAAATATCATTCATTGTAGAGCCAAGCAATAGTCTCAGTAGCCTCAGATTTCTTTCTGTATGAGTCTAATAACACAGCTCTTGAGCCATTCAGTGTTTCTTGCATCAGGGTCAAAGGGTTTTTTTCTTTTTGTTGTTCTCCATCAGTTCATCAGTTGATGAAAATCACATGATATCTCGTTGTTTTTGTTTTTCCTGGAAATGGAGTGAGAAGGAAAGACCCTTCAGGTATCAGACCTTCAGTTAATTTCTGAGTTTTCAGCCCACTTCTACCTGTTAGAACATGGTACCCTTCTCAGCTACAGCCTATTGCAAGTGTTTGAGCTGCAGCTTCCTCCACTCTCTTTGGGTATGCTTCCGTCTGCATTGAGCATTCTGGTAATTTGATGATATCCCCTGTTCTGTTTTCTCCCAACCAGTCTTCTTTGTTGGTCTAGATTTATTCTATTCTATAGTTCTTTTCTATTCCTAGTGCAGTGTTTTTAGAGAGACAGGATGTACTCACTCTGCCATATTGAATCAGAAACCTCACCTATTCTTTTTTTACCGTGTGCTATTAGGGAATTGTATTAGCAAGCTAAATTAGGATTTCTTTTATAATAACCTTATATTAAAAGTAAAAGCTTTAATGGCAGAGCACAATGTTAAATTCTAGTAATTTGATAAGTAATTTATAAAGCATTATTATTCTGTTTTTCAGAAACGGTGGGAGCCCAGAGTATATGAGATGTCTTCAGAGGCTCATCTAACTCTGTCCTTACATAGTCAATGCATATATGAAAACAATACTAAATAAACATCTGATCTGTATAAAAATGTAAATTAGTTTGACACTGCTTTTTTGATAGGTATGGTCATTTCTCCCCATAGTAGTTTAAAACATCAGAAACTGAATTCTGGACAGATTTAAGCCTTGACACACTGTGGTGGTTTTTTTTGTTTTTTTGTTTTTTGTTTTTTTTCCTTCTTTGGTCTTGATTTTTTTCCCCATTGTGATGTTTGGTAACGAATTTAAAATGTAGTTTTAAATAAAGTTTGGACTCATCTATAAAGTATCTTTTTTGGAAATTATGTTGAATTCTATACAGCAAGTCAATGTTTTATATAATTTTAGGCTGCTCAGAAAAGAGCAGTGGTTAAGAGTTAGAGAAATATATTATTTGTTATAAAGCCCATCTATTAGGCCAGTCTTCCAAATAATGCCAGTGTTGCTGCTGTTGGGTCTGATGTTCTTTTAGATACCTGCAGGTCCTTTTCCTGTACAAGAATAGGGCAGATTATCAAGGTATCCAGGATACCTGTGAAGTTACAGAATATTTATTAATCCATTGAAATTGGATAGTAAGTTTAGAACATAGGTTCTCAGTATCTGGAACTTAACTTACATCGTTATCTGTCAGGATTTGAAATTCTGGAAAATATTTATCTACATCACCTCAGTTTAAAAGTGAAAAAAAAAAAGCTTTATATACTTAGGGAGATTTCTGCACAGAGAAGTAACATTGTGATTAATTTTAAATGAAAAACTTAACTTTTTCAAGTGGGAATAAGTAGAACTAAATTTCTGTAATAAAATAGTAAGATTCTGTATGTCTTCTGATAAACTTGGCTATTGAGATGGTAATTTAAAGCCAAAGCATAGCAGTTTCTCTTGTGTGTAGTGAGGCTGAAGCAGATTTGCAGGTGAAGTATTGAAAGTTTATGTGACTTGAAGTAAATCAGCTTTGAAAGGTGATTTACTTTTTATCCCAGATTGTCCATATACCCAGTAAAGCTTCAAAAAACCAGATAACAATGAATTAGTCAACCTTATAGATTCTTCCTCAAATACGAAGAATTAGTTCCAATAAGTATTTTAACTTTGTTAACAACTGAAATACCCCATAAAAAAAGAACTTGTTGAGTATTCCTTTAAAATTGTTACTTGCTGCCCAGGCACCATGGCTCACTCCTGTAATCCCAGCACTTTGGGAGGCTGAGGCGGGCAGATCATGAGGGCAAGAGATCGAGACCATCTTGGCCAACATGGTGAAACCCCCATCTCTACTGAAAATACAAAAATTAGCTGGGAGAGGTGGCGCACACCTGTAGTCCCAGCTACTTGGGAGCCTGAGGCAGAAGAATAGGTTGAACCTGGGAGATGAAGGTTGCAGGTTGCAGTGAGCCGAGATCATGCCACTGTACTCCAGCCTGGTGACAGAGCGAGACTCCATCTTAAAAAAAAAAAAAAAGTTGCTGTATACCTCAGTGTAATGTCCGTTCAAGGAGTATTAAATGAGGATTTCTCTACGAGGACATTTACTGTATTGCTACTTAAATTATGGAAGACAGTGTATCTTCGATTTTAATAAAACCTATTCAGAAAATTACCAATTCAGAATTAGAAGTTCTTATCCAGGTGCTCTAACTTCAGGGAAATTGGAACAATAAGTTATGTTACATGCATACTCAAATTCTTTATTTTCTAGACTTTAAGCAGGAAAGGGTAAATACTTTGTTTTGGTACTCAAGCCAAGCCTTACATATTGTCTCTCTCTCTCTCTCTCTCTCTCTGCATGCATATTAAAGTGAAAAAATTGTATTTATATCTTAGTTATTACCATAGTACTTACAAACCTTATCAAAATTGCTTATTTGACTTGTGTTACAGCTGCTATTAATCTAAGTCTATTGTTTTTCTATTTTAGTAGATAATTTAGTTTTAAAATACCTAGGGTTTGAGAGCAGATATATTTATTTAATCTGTTTAGTAAACTATTGCTGAAGGGTTAGGCATTTAATATTCCTATTTGTCCTAATTTTGAAGTTAAAAATTTTGGTTACAGATAGAGGGAGAAAAGGTCAAACTGAGTGAGAGAGAATTTTATGCAGGTTGAGATAATGCCTAAAATAATGAGCTGGCCGGACTGTTGAGGTACTCTTTGTATTTTGTAACACTGACTTTGGGTAAATGCTTTTTCACTGGTAATAAATATATATCCTGTATACAACTCTGAATTGTATTTTCATTTAAATTCACATACTCACTTATGTTTCAGAATTTATTCCACAATGGTGGCTTGACAGTTTTAAATGTAAAACAAACAACAACAAAAAAACAGAACATGAGAAATGATGTGTCAGTCAGCCAGAAAGCTGGTTGAACTTGAGATTTTTTTGTTTTTACAGTGAACAGACACTTTATTATTTCTTAGTTATATTTGTTTTATATACTGTTTGAAGAATGTACATGTTGGCCGGGCACAGTTGCTCACGCCTGTAATCCCAGCACTTTGGGAGGCCGAGGCGGGCGGCTCACAAGGTCAGGAGATTGAGACTATCCTGGCTAACACGGTGAAATCCTGTCTCTACTAAAAATACAAAAAAGTAACCGGGTGTGGTGGCGGGCACCTATACTCCCAGCTACTCGGGAGGCTGAGGCAGGAGAATGGCGTGAACCTGGGAGGTGGAACTTGCAGTGAGCTGAGATCGCACTGCTGCACTCCAGCCTGGGCAACAGAGCGACACTCCGTCCCAAAAAATAATAATAATAATAATGTATATGTTGAATAATGGTATGGTAGAAGTCAATGGCCACAGGAAGAATAAACTTGAAAGAAGTAAGTTTATTATACTTAAAGGCCTGAGAGTGGATTACTGCCAGTGCAGTGGCTCACGCCTGTAATCCCAGCACTTGGGGATGCCGAGGCGGGCAGATCACCCAAGGTCAGGAGTTCAAGACCAGCCTGGCCAACATAGCAAAACACTTGTCTCTACGAAAAAATACAAAAATTAGCCGGGCGTAAGTGGCACACGCCTGTAATCCCAGCTACTCAGGAAGCTGAGGCAGGAGAATCGCTTGAACCCGGGAGGTGGAGGTTGCAGTGAGCCAAGATCACGCCACTGCACTCCATCCTTAGTGATACAGTGAGACTCTGTCTCAAAGAAAAAAAGAACTTGGGTTACCACATGCTATATAGGGTCATGGGGAAAGCACCAAATTTTGGTCAGATAGCATAAGGAGCAAGGGGCAAGACTAGCTAGATCCTTTATTGAGGTTTCCTTAGGAAAGGCCAGGCAGGGTAGAGTAAATGGTTTAAGATTGGCTTGTTTGAAAAATACTGGTGGGCCATCGGGATGGTGTCTAATTTTCTGGGACCTTGTCCTAAGATGATTTAGGATGGAGAAATAGTGGCTTGGTGTGCAAGAATTAGATAAGGAGTGTGGTTGGGGCTATAGACTTGGGATTGATAGGTATGTACATGAAAGACCTGCTCGTGGCTGAGCCCTTTGCTATCTCTAAGAAAGACCTTTGCTATCTCAGGGAAGCTTTGCTGTGGCTAAGAGAGAGACCCTGAATGGGGTGGTTCCTCTTTGACCAGCAAGCATCTAAAGATGTCAAAGCATCATAAAATACAGCAAATAAAAAGCATGAATAACAGGTATACTCTAGAGAGAACATTCTTACATTTACTCAAAAATAGACTCGTTTCTTGTCCAACCTTTTTTTTTTTTTTAAAGACAGAGTCTTGCTCTGTTGCCTAGGCTGGAGTGCAGTGGCGTAATCCTCAGCTCACTGTAACCTCCGCCTCCCAGGTTCAAGCATTTCTCCTGCCTCAGCCTCCCGAGTAGCTGGGACTACAGGCGCCTGTCACCATGCCTGGCTTATTTTTTGTATTTTTAGTAGAGATGGGGTTTCGCCATGTTGTCCAGGCTGGTCTCGAACTCCTGACCTCATGATCCACCCGCCTTGGACTCCGAAAGTGCTGGGATTACAGGTGTGAGCCACCGTGCTTGGCCTGTCCAACTTTCTTTAATCAGCTTATCTGTCAAAAAGAGACTGACTCTAGATTTCCCTTATTTCACTATACAAATAAAGTTTCTAAGTCATCTTGACTGGAAGAGCCAGCATTTCCTGTTGTTCTTGTACAACTCTAATTATTACTCTTACAGTCCCTGTCTTTACATGTCTGGTTACTTCCTCAGATTCACTGGTATCATTTTCTGAAAATTAAGGAACAGAAGGGAGCTCTGTGCCTCCAAATTACTTTGGTGCACACATGCACGCACACATGTACACAAAGAGAGATTCAGTATCCGTAGTTGGAAATGCTCCAAAATCCAAAACTTTAAGTGCTGACATGACCCTCAAAGGAAATGTTTATTTGGGCATTTGGGATTTTGGATTTTTTTATCTGGGATGCTCAACCAGTAAATATAAATATTCAAAAATTTTAAAAATCCAAAAGACATTTCCAGGCACTTCAGATGAGCAATATTCAACCTGTGTATGTGTATGTGCATGTATATACGTAATATATGTGTACACTTCTAAAAATTTTACCAGTTCATTTCCTGTTTACAGGCTTAGAAAAATCTGTAACAAAATAAATTTTGGGCCAGCAATTTAGAGAGCTCTTGATTTGCTTGTTTTAAAAACTAATCACAGTATAAAGTTTCTATGCAACAGAGTTCTATTATATCTCTTTTACATGCTAAATGTATTTCTTGCCTTAAGACTTTTCCAAAGTGTAGTTAGTTGTCTATCCCCATATGTAGGTGTAACAAATCACATGATTAATTTTAAAACAAATCATATAATTGCAAATATTACTTTGGTAGGAATCCTCACCTTTAATAAATAGCTTCCTGCCTAGAGCTTTTCTGTGGATCAGATCACAAAAAAGCTTTGAAAGATGCAAAGAGCTATGTCATTTCACACTAGCAGTTTTCAACATTTGTGTTAAACCTCACTTTTAGTGAGACTGGATACAAATTTAGAGTTACCCCATCTCCACTGCTAGTTATAAAAATTTCACTCACTAGTGTGACCATCAGCTATTGTGTCAGTTATATTCGGAATTTCCCAAGACTGGGAATTGGTATAGGTTATTCTGTTCAATGAAATAATGTTCATAAGAATGTTTTGAGTGTAAGTGCTATACAAATTACCTATGTTGGAGGAAAAAGGACAACTCAGTATGGCTTAAATTCTGGATTTGGGATTTTTTTTTCTTTCAGGTTTTGGAGTATTTATACCGGTTGAGCATCTCAAATCTAGAGTTCACAATGCTTCAGTCAGCATTTCCTTTGAGCATCATGTCGGCACTGAAAAGGTTTTGCGTTTTGGACCATTTCAGATCTTTGGGTTTGGGACGCTCAACCTGGTGTGGTTTTGCTTTCTTTTCAATGTTCTAACCAACGTATCATTAAATCAATTTCCAGGGCAGTTTTAAACACTGATCTCCACCAGAACCCACAGTTGCTTCTATGTGTCCTTTGTGAACATGTTCTGGCTATATACTTTTTTTTTTGTAGATTTTCCTATTCTTAGGAGACAGAGACTAAAGGGCCTTCATTATAATAGATCTTAGATGGGCAGTTTACCCCCAGTGTCAGCTTTGCCATTTCCCATCTTTCTGTTCCCTCACTCTTCCCCCAAAATATTTAAGACACAGATAATGAATTTTAAGTTATAAAATCAGTATTTCAAATAGCTTTTTGGATTATGATTTTCAAATTTACCTTGGATTATATGTAATTATGCCTATTTTTTTCTGCCCTTCCCTACCTTATCTTTAACCATCACCAGTTGTCAAATTTATATTACACAAGTATTCAATAGATAAATCACTAATAACCTATTTTTGTGGTCCATCGATTTCCATTGAATTTGAGTATACAATAGCTTAAAAAAAAAAAAAAGATGTATTTCAGGTAGTAAGTATTTTCTAGCCAAATGAATATATGTATTTTGTATTTCATATAATTCCAAAGCTTATTATCTGGTAGTTTTAGTGGTCAGTCTCAATTTTTATGTAGAAAAGTTCTGTACTCTTCCAGGGCTTATCAGGATTCAAAAGTTCAATTTACGTAACTTTACATAGTTTAGTTTCTTTCTTCTATCAGTATTAGCAGTCATATATACATTAGATATATGTTAGAATGCTTTTGGTTTTAACCTAAAATTCCTTACCAGGCAGTATTTGGACAGTATTATAATAAAGCAACAAAGAGATAGCATTTCTATTTGGAAATGTACAATGCAAAAAAAAAAAAAAACCAAAAAACAACCCTGCTAATGTTGTTTTACCCTTTCTGTTCTTCATTTTCCTATCTATGAAATGAAGGAAGAATTATCCTAGATCCAAGGATGCTTTTAGTATTTTCAAAGGAAGACTTATAAAAAGAATTAAAAATGGAAATTAGTGAATGAGCAATTATACAAATAATTATCAGTGTTTATTGAAGTCCCAGCAAATAAAGTGAAAAACCATAGTGACTTTATTTTGTAATGAAATTGGGATTAAATTACAAGGATTCAGGTGACCCCAATTTTGTGCATTTTCTATGACTTGAGGCTTCTGGACTTCCCTTGGCATGGTGGCACTGCCTGAAAAAAAATAGGGACTTCTTGTTGTTCCTCAAGTCTTCTTGGGGCATGCTACTTAGTCGACAGCACAGAAGAAGTGTACTACTCTAAACTTTTTCTTCCCACTCCTAGGCTGTGAAAAACTAAAGTCAGTTATTGTAGTCCATTCTCCAACCTTAAATGTAAACAACTAAATGATATTTTAAGTTAGTCTTCCACCCTTGGCATTACAGTATTTCTGTATGGTAAGATTCAAAAAATTCATATGGAAGTATGTTAAGGTTTATGTTAAGGTTCACACAGATACCAGATATTGACGTGTTAAAATGGAGCTGTTGGTTGCCCCACATCTGATTGTTCTAGTCTTCCTATCTTAATAAGTGGCAATTCCATCCTTCTGCTTTCTTAAGACAAACCCCTTGACATTGTCTGTGGCGCACCTCTTTCTCCCATATCCTTCCTCCAGCCCTTCAGTAGATATGGTCATCTACACCTTTAAAAAGTAAGTCGAATCTAGCTGGTTTTCCCTACCTCTTCCACTGCCATCTTTATTCAAGTCACTCTTATCTCTTGCCTCGATTCCTGTAGCAGCCTCCTAATGGCCAGACCCCTCACTTCCTAGACTTTCTATAATCTAGTCTCAGCACAGCAACCAAAGTGATACTGTTCAGATGATACCAGTAGCTTCCTATTTTATTCCAAGTAAAAGCAACAATCACTTCAGAAGGCCCTACAGGACAATTCTCTACCTCTTCCTTTCTTATTTTCCCTGAGCTTCAGTCATGCTGACCTCTTTGCTGTTCAGATGTGCCAGGCATCATCACATGCAGGGCCTTTTGCATTTACTGTTACCGCTCCTTAGAATGTTCTTTCCTCAGATATTTTTATGGCAGACGTTTAGTGAATGTTCTTTATGTATCCAACCTAAAACTGTATCTCCCCATAATTTATTTTTATCTTCTTGCCCTCAGCTTATTTTTCTCCATATTATCCACAATTAACAATATTTTACTTATTTTATGTCTTTCTCCAGTCTATCATTAAAGAATGTAAGTTCTTTAAGGGTAGGAATTTTTCTCTGCTTTGTTCACTGCAGTACTTCTTGTCTTCAAGCAGAACCTGGAATGTAGAATGTTTTCAATATCTGTTACATAAACAAGTAAATTTGAGTATTTCAAAGAGAGATTCAAGGTCATCAGTATGTTTTACTAAGAAGGATTGGACATCTTATATGGCAAATGGATTATTCTTCACTTCAACAGTTTTAACAAAAACAGTGGAATATTCCTATAATAGTACTTTTCAGAGAGAAAAGTTTCAGCTGAGGAAAATGCAAATGTATGCTTATCTCAAGTCTGCTAATAGGTAAGTCATATTAGTTGATATAATTTGAAATTAACATGAAATTTAAGTTTAAAATGCAGTGAATCCAATGATAAGACACAACAATAGATTTTTTTTTTTTTTTTTTTTTTTGAGACTGAGTCTGGCTCTGTCGCCCAGGCTGGAGTGCGGTGGCCGGATCTCAGCTCACTGCAAGCTCCGCCTCCTGGATTTTAAACTGATCATTGGAAAACCTTCAAGAAAACTAGGCTTTTAGTCAAATTTAAGAATATCTCCTAAGGGTTTCTGGAAAGAGACCCCTTCCCTGATTTCCCACTAAAAGGTCCAGAAAAATTCATGCCACCTGTAGTTTGGCAATGTGCACTAAAAAGTTCAAGATACAGTCTTTGGCATAGCAATTTAATTGCTAGAAATCCTAATAATAAATACTTAAGATTTAAGAATTATTTATATATATAAAATATATGGATAATAATTCTTTGTCCTACATATTTAAGGTCTATCATCTATTTTAAGTAATTTTTTTTGGTATGGTGTGAGGTAAGGATCAGGTTTTATTTTTCTGCTATATAGAAATCCAGTGCCTTCATTTGTTGAAAGGACTTTTCCTGTTGTCACCTTTGTGGAAATCAATTGACCATATATGTGTGGCTCTATGTCTGGAGTTTCTGTTATGTTCTGTTGATTTATATGTCTATTCTTACATCAGTATTATACTGTCTTGACTATTATAGCTTTATAGTAAGTCTTGAAATTAAGAAACCTAAGTCCTTGCTTGATGACTTGGGATATAGAAGAAAAGAAAATCTCCTCTGAGCTGTTCTAACAATAAAGTTTCTCTTCATCTTGCTCACACACACACAAAAAGAAACATAAATCCTCTAGCTTTGTTCTTTCACAGACTCTTTTGGCTATGTTCTTTTCATTTTCATGTTTTGTATTTTCAATTTCAGTTTTCACAATCCAAAAACCTGCTGGGAGTTTTATTGGTATTGCATTGAACTTATAGATTAATTGGAGGAATGGAAATGTGAACAATACTGAGTTTTCCAATCCATGAACATTATATAGTTTTCCCTTCATCTAGGTCTTTGATTCAATATAGAAATATAGTTAAACATTTTTTTTTCTTTTAACACATTAGCAATGCCATTTTATTTTCTGGCTTAGTTTTTTGGAAAGCAGGCTGCTGTCATTTTTCTTCTCTGTGTAATGTGCACTTTTCAGCAATTTGAATATGATATGCCTGTGTATATGTGGATTTGTGTATCATGCTTGGGGTTCATTGAGCCTATGTGAGTTTGTAGTTTCCATCAAGTTTGCCTCACACCCTTCAGTTATTCTCTATCCCATCATTTTTTTTCTTCCTATACTTGTCACCATCTGAAACTATCATGATTAGTATATTCATATCTGTCTCTCCTTGTTAAGGAGTCAAACTTGTTCAACACTGTATCCCTAGCAACCAAACAGGGCCTGGCACAGCATTGGTGGTATTTGTTAGCTTTGTGTATTATTGCCTACAACATTTACCACTAGGATAACTCAATCGTCCTAATATTTGCTGTACAGTAGCTATCCACAGTATTCCAGCATTGCTTATTTCAGTGTCAGATACTGATATGTTAAAAGGGAAAGGATTAGGTAGATTTTTCCAAATATGCTGTTGTTCTAGAAAAGGGATAATTGTTATTAAATCACAACAGTTATTACTGCCTGGTGGTTCAATGAACCTCTAGCTTAAGGGAAACAAAAACAACTTGATGTCAGCTCTTCAAAGCAAATGGTTTCTACTCTGTGTACCTCTCCAAATAGCCACATATCCCAAGTGTTCACAAAATATTTATTGTTATTAAGGATCCTAGATGTGAGAGGAGTACAGGGCAGGGCCAACCTTATCAACACTTTGGCCTCAAAGGTAAATAGAACCTTGCCCTTGGTATTTCTCTGTAACTGCAGAGTTTGGTTGAGTAGGGCACAGGAGAAAGAACAGTATTAGTGTCTGTCATTTTTGACTGTATAGAATATGCTGATCAAATGGGAGCTCAGGGAATAGCCTACAATATTATAAAAATGTTAAGCCACCATCGTCTGCCTACATTTTCCACCTCAAACAGTACTGTTTCCTATTTGCTATTTTTTAGAGGGTTAGTTTCTTCATATCTCTCTCTCTATATATATATTTTTTTTTTGGGGGGGGGTCTGGGGTGGGGGTGGGGGGACATATAAATTTGTGTCAACTTTCCAGTGACACTGTATTTCCAACAAGGTTTAAGTAGGACATCAGTGAATGGTCAAGCCCTTTGAAGGTTGTCTCTATGTCAAGTTAAGAAGATTCTTTTTATGTGGAATGCAGTATCAAATCAGCAAAGCAGCAGACTTATCAAGGAAAAATTATACAAAGAAGTTCAGGTAGAGGAAAAGGTTAATTTGAAATCTTTCTGAACTTACATTATAATTACTGAAGGTCTTTAATATTATAATAGCTGGCAATAACTCTGATTGTGGCTTTTCAATGGAATTTTTAAAATTCTGCATTCTACTTCCACTGGAAAATGTCAAGTTTAATTGTAAAATAAGGGTAAGCTCAAAAGGGTAATAACAGAGAAAAAAATAATCAGGCCACCATTGAGAAGAAATGCAATGAAAGTGGTCAATAGTATATCAACTCACAGGCTATTCTACTTCCCCACCCTTACCATCATTCTTCCCTGGCACTTTAATTAGAAGAGAAAGGATGAAGGAAAGAGCATATATGTGGAACTCTATCCTGTTGCTAGACACTATATGCCTCATTGATTTGAGAACTTAACTCTAGTTTAAAAAATTAGACACAGTCTCTTTTAAAACCATGAAAAAGAAACGAATGTCCCTAAGTGTAACTTACATTCCACTGTATTATAGGTTTTACCCAACATTGTAAGGCAAGAAAATAAAATGTGTAAGAATTTGGAAAGAAAAAACTGCCATTATTCACAGATGATTTGTTGTCAACAAAGAAAATCCAAATCTACAGACAAATCATTTGAAAAAGTGTGGTTAGCAGAATTGTGTTATGTAAGGTGATAATTTAAAAATCATTTTTACACATCAGCAGTTAATAAGCAATGTTTTGAAAGTTATTTAAAATTAAAACTTACAAATACAAGATATAAATGTACAAAAGATGGACAAATTATTAAGTTTTTTGAGTCATTAAGGAAGATCTCAATAAATGGAGAGATGTACAATATTTTTTGAGAATACAACTCAATAATGTATAGATTTCAGTTTTCCCCAAATTGACCTGAAGACTGATGCAATCAAAATCAAAAGTCCTTGTAAATTAGTCCAGCTACAGTAGAAAACATTTTGGAGATTTCTCAAAGAACTAAGTAACAGGTAAACTGCCATTCAACCCAGCAATCCCATTACGGGATACATACCCAAAGGAAAATAAATTATTCTACCAGAAAGACCCATGCGCCTGTATGTTCAATACAGCACCACTCACAACAGCAAAGACATGAAATCAACCCAGATGCCCATTAACAGTAGATTGGGCAAAGAAAATATAGTATATATATATATATATACTGTGGAATACTATGCAGCCATAAAAAGAACAAAAATGATGTCCTTTGCAGCAACATGTATGCAGCTGGAGGCTGTTACCCTAAGTGAACTAATGCAGAAACAAAAATCAAATACTTTATAATGAGGTTATAAGTGGGAGCCAAACACTGGGCGCACATGGACATAAAGATGGGAACAAAAGACACTGGGGACCATTAGAGGGGATAGAGCAGGAGCAATCAAGGGCTAAATATCAACCTATTGGGTTCTTGGCTCACCCAATGTGGGTGATAGGTTCCTTCATACCCCAGAACTCAGCACCACACAGTGTACCTTTTTAACAAATCTGCACATGTACCCTCTGATTCTAAAATAAAGTTTGGGGAAAAAATCAAAATTCCAACATAGGTTTCAAGGAATTGATAAACTAATTGTAAAAGTAATAGGGAATATCAAATGCCCCCAAATAGCCAAGATACTTTGGAAGCAAAAGAACTCAACGAAGGGGCAGTGGTCGCCCTACCAAATATAAAATATTATCATAAACCTGTAGTGCTTAGAGATAGTATACCTAGGTCCAGGGATGGACAAACTGAATAATAGAAGGAATTCAAGCATATATAAGGTCTTATACTTGACAGAGAATGTTATAAAGCAGTAGTGAAAGAAGGAACTAATCACTACATGCTGTTCAGTGATTATCCATGTAGAAAAGAATAAAATTATCTCCCTTGTCTCTCATCATACATAAAACCCAGCTCCATGTGAATTAAAGACAAATGTGCAAGAGAAAACCTGATTAAGAAAATACAGAAGATTTTTTACTTTGAGGTAAGGAAAGATTTTTTAGACACAAAAACAATCCATAAAAGAAAAGATTGATAGATTTTGCTATAGTAAGAATATGGACAGATCTTAAAAACAATGTTGAATAAAGGAGCAGTCACAGAAGATTATATATGTATGATTCTGTCTTCATACTGCTCAAAAAAAACTAGTAACATGGGTAAGGAAAATACACATTTGCACTGATTTTTTTTTTTAAGCATGGAAGGGCTAAAGATGGAAATTTAAGAGAGTGATTCTGTCTGAGAATAATGAGAAAGGCATGAGAAGAAATATGGTAATTTCAGTGTGAGTGAGTTGATAGTGGGTTTGATACTGTTGTTTCATTATTGTGCTTCATGCTTTAGCTATACCTTACTTATATGCTTTTGTGTGTGTCAAATACTACACAAAAATTTTAAGAAAAGGAATAAATATTGGTACAGTTCCCCAACTCTTCCAACCCAGTCAGTGGGTTGCCTGCCTGCTCATAGTGCTCGTGGTGATGCTACCAACCAGTCAAGAGTAGCTGTTGCCCGGATTTAAAGCCTGTGGGCCGGGCATGGTGGTGCACACCTGTAAACCCAGCACTTTGTGAGGCTGAGGCGGGCGGATCACCTGAAGTCCAGGAGTTAGGACCAGCCTGGCCAGCATGGTGAAACCCCATCTCTACTAAAAATACAAAAATTAGCTGGGCGTGGTGGTGGGCTCCTGTAATCCCAGCTACTCGGGAGGCTGAGGCAGGAGAATCGCTTGAACTTGGGAGGCGGAGGTTGTAGTGAGCCGAGATCACGCCACTGCACTACAGCCTGGGTGACAGAAGGAGACGCTGTTTCAAAACAAGAAAAACAAAAAGCCTATAAATGCCTCACTGACCCTGTAATCAGCCACTTTTTGATGGATTGTGTGCGATCCATGCTGACACAAACCATTCTGCACCCCAGTATGTTTAAAGAATTTGCCTTAGCATGTGAGTTAATCCTTACTCTTGAGGTATTCATTACTCTTGTATTCTTGTATTCATTACTCTTGTATTACTCTTGTAAGAGGTATTCATTACTCTTGCCCCAGACCTGCCATTAGTTACCACTCACATCCCCTCACACCCAACCCCAAGGTTCACAGGGAAAATTGGAAGCCACAACTAGAAATAGAATATCCAGCCTCTTCACCTGTGGCCAAATAACACATTTATACTCTTCTTGATGTCTTCTTAGGTGTCTTTGAACTGAGCCTCTGTTATGAACCCAGTGCTGGCTCTTCTGAGGAAAATGAATGGGCTTTTTCTAAGCACAAAAATCATTACAACTTTCTCTGCAAACAGAAATAAGAGAATTACATCCTATTCCAAATAGCTGCACACTCTAGTTTCAAACTCTTAGATCAACTCTAGCCGCCCTTGCCTGAGACGACGATTTAAGAAATCCTGTTGGTGTTAACACTTTGCTCCTGTCACACAATAATCACCAGAGAGAAGAAGTATGTGGGCAGAAGAGGAAACTGATGAAATAAATGGAGGGAAGGATTCTTTGCTTCATATCTTAAAATCCATGAAGACAGAGACCTTGCCTTGTCTTTTTTGTTCAACATGGTATCTCCAATACCTAGCCAACCACCTGCACTGTTGAATGTATTCTCAATACATTTTTCACACCTTTATTGAGGGATAATTGACATATAATCAAGTACACTTTAAAATGTACAATTTGCTGTTTGACACACGTAACACTGTCACTACAATCAGGATAATAAACGTACCTATCTTCCCAAAAGTTTCCCGATGCCCTTTTGTAATCCCTCCCTCTCACCTTTCCCCTACCTATCCCTGTCTCCAGACAACCCCTGACTTACTGTCACCACAGATTAGTTTGCATTTGCTAGAAATCTATCTAAATGTAACCATAGAGTATACATGTTTTTTGGTCTGGCTTTCTTCACTCAGCATTATATTTTGACATTCACTCATGTTGTAGCAAGTACTGATACTTCATTGCCTTGTATTGCTGAATAGTATTCCATAGTATGGATATACTAATTTGTTTATTCATTAATGTCTTGATGCATATTTGGGTTGTTTCTGGTTTGGGGCTAGTACAAGTAAACCTGTTACTGAAAAATTTTGTACACGTTTTTGTGTAGACATGCTTTCATTTCCCATGAGTAAATACCTAGGAGTGGAATGGCTTTATCATATGCTAAGTGTGTGTATTTAACTTTAAAAGAAACTGCCTAATCTGTTTCCAAAGTACCATTTTACATTATTCCACCTTTATACTTGGGAAATCCCAGTGCTCCACATCCCTGCCAGTACTTTGTATTATCAGTCTTTGCAATTTTTAGACTTTCTAGTACATGTGTAGTGGTATCCCATTATGGTTTTGACCTGTGTTTCCCTAATAATAGTGATATTGAACAGCTTTTCATGTGCTTATTTACCAACTATATATTGTCTTTGAAGTATTCAAATATTTTGCACATTAAAAAAAATAGGTTTTCTTTTTTTTTTCTTTTTTTTTTTATTGAGACAGAGTCTCACTCAGTCGCCCAGGCTGGAGTGCAGCGGCACAATCTGGGCTCACTGCAACTTCCGCCTCCAGGGTTCAAGCGATTCTCCTGCCTCAGCCTCCCGAGTAGCTGGGACTACAGGGGCGTGCCACCATACCCAGCTAATTTTTTATTTTTAGTAGAAATGGGATTTTACCATGTTACTCAGGATGGTCTCGACCTCATGATCCACCCACCTCGGACTCCCAAAGTGATGGAATTACAATTGTGAGCCACCACGCCCCTCCAGTTGTTTTCTTATTGTTTGGTACCCATATCTCTTTTTGGTGAAGTGTCCAAATATTTTGTCCATTTTCAAAACAGGTTGTCGGGTTTATTTTTGAGTTGTGAGTTTTATATGTACTATAGATACAAGTTCTTTATCTAATAAAGTGTTTTGCAGACATTTTCTCTCTGAGGCTTGTTTTTTCATTTTCTTTTTGGTGCCTATTGAAGAGCTTAAGTTCTTGATTTTGATGAAGTCCAATGTATTAATTTTTTCCTCTTAAGCATCATGCTTTTAGCATTATATCTAAGAAAATTTTCCCTAACCCAGGGTCACAAAGATGTTCCCCTGTGTTCTTCTAAAGGCTTTATAGTTCACTGATCAATTAAAAAAACGTTTTTAATTTTTTGTGGCAGGGTCTTGCTCTGTCACCCAGGCTGGAGTGCAGTGGCACGATCACGGCTCACTGCAGTCTTGACCTCTGTATTACTCCATTTTTACACTGCTGATAAAGACATACCCGAGACTGGGAAGAAAAAGAGGTTTAATTGGACTTACAGTTCCACATGGCCGGGGAGGCCTCAGAATCATGGCAGAAGGCAAAAGGTACTTCTTCCATAGCGGCAGCAAGAGAAAATGAGGAAGATGCAAAAGCAGAAACCCCTGATAAAATGATCAGATCTCATGAGACTTATTCACTACCATGAGAACCGTTTGGGGGAAACAACTGTTTGGGGAAAACCTTGATTCCAATTATCTCCTACTGGGTCCCTCCCATAACATGTGGGGATTATGAGAGTACAATTCAAGATGAGATTTGGGTGGGGACACAGAGCAAAACCCTATCAACCTCCCTGGACTCAAGTGATCCTCCCACCTCAGCTTCCCAAGTAGTTGGGACCATAGGCATGCACTACCATGCCTGGCTAATTTTTTGTAGAGACAGGGTCTTGCCATGTTGCCCAGGCTGGTCTTGAACTCCTGGGCTCAAGCAATCTTCCTGCCTCGGCTTCCCAAAGTGCTAGGATTACTAGTGTGGGCCACAGTGCCCAGCCTGATCAATTATGAATTAGTTTTTGTGTATCTGTGAGGTTTTCATTAATGTTCATTTATTTGCATTTGAATATCCAGTTGTCCCAGCATCACTGTTGAAAACGCTTGTCGTTTCTCTACTGAATTCCATTTGCACCTTTGTTGAAAATCAATTGACTATATTATGTGTGTGGATCTACTTTTGGACTCTTTTCAATTCTACTGATATATTTGTCTGTCTTTATACCATTAGCACACTATTTTCCTCACTATAACTTTATTATAATAAATCAGGTAGTGTAAGTCCTCCAACTTCTCAATTTTCAAGGTTTCTTCAACTATTCTAGGTACTTTGCATTTCTATATGAACCTTAGAATCAGCAATTTCTACTAGAAGATCTTCTGGAATTTTGTTTGGGATTTGTTTGAATCTATAGATCAGTTTGAGAATTTTTATCTTAACATCAAGTCTTCCATGAACATGGTATCTCTAAGTTGTCTAATTCCTGTCAGCTATGTGTTATAGTATTCAGTATGTAGGATTTACATGCAATGTGCAGATTTATCCTATTTGGATTGCTATTGCTACCATTAAAAATTACCACAGGCTTAGTGGTTTAAAACAACAAATGTATTATATTACAGTTCTCTATAGGTTAGAATTACAGCATGGATCACATGGGCTAACATCAAGGTGTCAGCAGGTCTGCCTTCCTTTCTAGGGACCCAAGGAGATAACCATTTCCTTGTACATCCCAGCTTCTGGAAGCCACACACATTCCTGGGCTCATGGCTTCCTTTTTCCATCTTCAAAGTCAGCAGAACTGCATCTCACTCCAACCCTTCTTGGAGTCACACCTCTGACAGAGCAGAAAAAAAGTATCTGCTCTCCATGGAATTAGATTAGATCCACTTGGATAAACCTCCTCATTGCAGGTCCTTAATCACATCTGCAAAGTTCCATTTGCCATGTAGGGAAACATATGCTCAGGTTCTGGGGATTAGGACATAGACATTTTTGGGGGCCATTATTCTGTCTATTGCAAACTCTCAGTTTCCTGCATCACTGATGGTATTGTTTTGAATTTCAATTTCTGGTTATTCATTGCTAGAAGATAGAAATATAATTGATTTTATACAGAGATCCTGCATCCTGCAACCTTGTTAAACTCACTTATTGATCCTAGTAATTTTGAAAATGTTGTGTAGATTCCAAAGGTTGCCTACATAGATGATCATGTTATCTTCAAATAAAAACAATTTTATGTCTTCCTTTTAAATCTGGATGCCTTTTACTTCTTTTTTCTTGACTGGTTGCACTGGCTGAAACAACCAGTACAATGTTGATAGAAGTGGTAAGAGTGGGCAGCAAGCCCTTGTTCTCAATCTTAGCAGAAATGTATTTCACCATTAAGTATGATATTAGCTGTGTGGCTTTCATATTTGCCCCGTATCAGGTTTGAGTATTTTCCATATCTGCCATGTTTCTATAACTTAATCTTTCCTCTAGCTTCTTGAGCACTGGGGTACAATTATAGTAACTATTGTAACATCCTTGTCTGCTAATTCTATCATCTGTGTTATTTCTGGCTGATTTTCATTAACTGATTTTTTTTCCCTCATTAGGAACCATATTTTTCTGCTTGTTTGTATGCCTGGTAACTTTTGACTGGATGCCAGATATTATATATTTTACATTATTGGGTGTGGATATTTTTGTATTTCTGTAGCTATTCTCCGCACCCAGCCCTTGCCCTGTAATCTTTAGCTGCCTTTGCTACTCACACCCAGTTCCATCACACTTCGAGATACCCCAAGCTGTGCCATTGCTCCCTCTTTCTGCTCCATGGCATGCAAACTCTCCAGGCGGTAGGCTGGGGCAAGCAGGGCTCTCCTTGTTTCTCACCTTTCAGATATCTCATATCCAATGTCTTAAAAATCTTCATTTCATATATTTTGTCTGGTTTTTCTGTGGTATCAGGTAGAAAGTGAATCTGACTCCTGCTACTTCATCCTGCCTGGAAGCGTAAGTTGTGATGACATTTGTCTGCCTATATGTTTTGTTGAATGAATAAATGGGAGCTGCAGAGTTTGTTTCTTCACTGAGTTGCAAGTGGTTAGAAAGGATATGGAGAAGGGTGCTGGCCCATTTGTACTTATAAGACTGCAATCATGTTATAAGCAGTCCCCTGGATACACAGTTAGGAAAGCATTCAAAGAAGAGCACCACATCAAAGAAGAGCATCACAGAACCTCATCTTGCCCTTATGAATAAGACCACTGGGTCGCTTCAGCCTGGTTCTGTCTCTAATCAGTAACTTCGAGGACAGAGTAGCATCTTTTTCCTTTTCCTCTGCTAGAATGAGTTGTTGTCCCCAGAGGCTTCTGGAATTCAGTGACTCAGCAACCATGAGGGTGGCGTGAATGTTAAGTAAATTTATTTTTCCAACATGATTTATGAAATTGCAATTATAGATCCCTGGACCCATCTGTTGACCTCTCTATCCTTGTGTTGCTGCAAGCACTTGAAAACTTGTAGTTCTCCAAACTGGTCGTACTGTTTCATGCTTCCATACTTCATACACACTCTTTTTCTCTGTCAGTCAAACAACTTATTTCCTTCTTTTTCCATCGAACTCCTGCTCATTCTTTAAGGCTTTGTTCTTCTCCAGCCCTCCCTTTTGGGCTGTAGTTTCTCATTTCTGTGTTTACCCTGTGCAAACTCCCATCATGGCCAATCCCAATGAGTGATTTACTCTCCTAACTCCCATCTTGGGCTGTATGATCCTTCAGGGAAGGGGCTGTGTGTTAGCCAGCCCAGTACAGTGCCTTCCATGGTTTTCACTCAGTGTTGAGCTGGTTGAATTCAACATGAAGTGTAAGGGTTACAGGCTATTGATTGGATCTTGGTCAAAAATAGTGGCTTGGAACATAGGGCAACTGCCAAGAGTCTTTTGTGTTTAACATGGGAGTCACAATCACATTCTTTTTTGCTACCGTTTCAGATCAGATTTCCCAGGTTAGAGGGTTCTCTGTTCTGATGTCCCTTCTTCTTTCACTTGCCCTGACACAGGCACCTGTGCATCAGTAGTCACAATGGACCCTTTGCCAGATTAGGGTTGTAGTCCTGTCGGCCCCATCTCCCCAGGAATGTCTTTGCAGGGTGCCCTAGGAATCTGTGCAAATGAACGTGGTGATGGGAATAGAGTAATTCTGTCACTCTTCCAAGTGTGTTCACTGACGTCATAGATTAATTAGCTATGGTAATTACTGTTTCTGAGTGTCTGGGGAAAAAGGCTTTCTCCCCACTGCTGGGAGTGTGCAGTGATTTAGACATTTTGAAAAGTGCTTCAGTAGTAGCTTACAAAATAAATTCGCACCTAACCACATCTATTCTTTATTGTGTATCTGGTATCTGTTCTATAAACTGTTAGATATGTATACATAGGATGTTCACTGCAGCATTACTTATAACTGCAGAGCTCTGAAAACAAACTAAATGTCTATCAATATATCTTGGAATCCTTCAAAGCAGTTAAAAAAGATGATAAAAATCTATAAACAGTCACATGGAAAGAGGTCCATACTGTGAAGGGAAAACAAAAGCCATCTGTAGTGGCACATGCCTGTAATCCCAACACTTTGGGACGCTGAGGTGGGAGGATTGCTTGAGCCTAGGAGTTCGAGACCAGCCTGGGCAAAATAATGAGACCTCGTCTCTACAAAAAATAAAAAGAAGCAGGGCATGGTGGTGCATTCCTGTAGCCCCAGCAACTCGGAAGGCTGAGGTGAGAGGACTGCTTGCACCCAGGATGTTGAGGCTGCAGTGAGCCATGATTGTGCCACTGCATTCCAGCCTGGGTGACAGAGTGAGACCCTTTCTCAAAACAAACAAACAGCCCAGGTGCAGTGGCTCATGCCTGTAATCTTAGCACTTTGAGAGTCTGAGGTAGGTGGATCACCTGAGGTCAGGAATTCAAGACCAGCCTGGCCAACATGGTGAAACGCCATCTCTACTAAAATACAAAAATTAGTTAGGTGTGGTGGCAGATGCCTGTAATCTCATTTACTTGGGAGGCTGAGGCAAGAGAATCGCTTGAACTCGGGAGGCAGAGGTTGCAATGAACCGAGATCGTGCGATCGCACTCCAGCCTAGGTGACAGAGTGAGATTCCATCTCAAAAAAAAAACAGGAACACAGAGCCAAACAGAGAATATGGGTAAGAGGTTTCCTCTGGGGAGGGGAGTAGAATTTGGAAGAGTTAAGTAAGGGGGAGACTTCTATTTTGTTAAATGTTTTATCAAAAAATATAAATATATTATTTGCATATTTTAAAGAAAATTTTAAGACAACCTAGCTCAGTGGTTTTTAAATGATTGTACTCGATGAGACACAGAGGGTGTCAAGTAGCTCAGAGATAAGATAACCTGATAAAAACAGATCTAATGGAAGCTTAAGGTGCTATCTCTGCAAACAAGTCTAACAAATGAAATCCTTTATTTTGCTGTATGTGGTTCACATAACTTTACTAGTCAAAATTTGAAATTCCTATTAAAGTTTGTAGCAATATCTAAAGCAAAGCATGAAAAGATAAGAAAATATTTCTTCTAAATAAATTTGTCATAGGCACATAGACCAATGGAATAGAATAGAGAACCCAGAAATAAACCCAAATACTTACAACCAACTGATCTTCAACAAAGCAAACAAAAACATAGTGGGGAAAGGACACCCTTTTCAACAAATGGTGCTGGGATAATTGGCTAGCCACATGTCTGAGAATGAAACTGGATCCTCATCTCTCACCTTACACAAAAATCAACTCAAGTTGGATTAATGACTTAAACCTAAAACCATAAAAATTCTAGAAGATAACATTGGAAAAACCCTTCTTGCCAGTGGCTTAGGCAAGGATTTCATGGTCAAAAACCCAAAAGCAATTGCAATTAAAACAAAGAGAAATAGCTGGGACCTAATTAAACTAAAGCGCTTTTGCATGGCAAAAGCAACAGTCAGCAGAGTAAACAGACAACCCACATAGTGGGAGAAAATCTTCACAATCTATATATCTGACAATGGACTAATAACCAGAATCTACAACTAACTCAAACAAATTAGTAAGAAAAAAAACCAATCCCATCAAAAAGTGGGCTAAGAACATGAATAGACAATTCTCAAAAGAAGATATACACATGGCCAAACATATGAAAAAATGCTCAGCATCACTAATGATCAGGGAAATGCAAATCAAAACCACAGGGCAATACCACCTCACTCCTGCAAGAATGGCCATAATCAAAGAATCAGAAATAGTAGATATTGGCATGGATGTGGTGATCAGCAAACACTTCTGCACTACTGCTGGGAATGTAAACTAGTACAGCCACTATGGAAAACAGTGTGGAGATTCCTTAAAGAGCTAAAAGTAGAACTACCATTTGATCCAGCAATCCCACTACTGGGTATCTACTCAGGGGAAAAGAAGTCATATTCGAAATAGATACTTGGCACACGCATGTTTATAGCCACATAATTCACAATTGCAAAATCGTGGAACCAATCCAAATGCCCATCAATCAACAAGTGGATAAACTGTGCTCTGTGTGTGTGTGTGTGTGTGTGTATGTGTGTGTGTGTGTGTATATATATATATATGATGGAATACTACTCAGCCATAAAAATGAATGAATTAACAGCATTTGCAGTGACCTGGATGAGACTGGAGACTATTATTCTAAGTGAAGTAACTCAGGAATGTGGGAACTTGTGGGGAAAAGTGGGAGGTGGTGAGAGAGAAAAGACAACAAATACGGTGCAGTGTATACTGCTCAGGTGATGGGTGCACCAGAATCTCACAATTCACCACTAAAAACGTACTCATGTAACCAAATACTACCTGTACCCCAATAATTTATGGAAAAATAAAATAAAAAAATTTTTAAAGTCTTACACTTGTATTATCACTATGTTGGCACGTCTACAAATGGTTATTTTTAAATTTCATTTTAAAGTATTTTATACAGAACGATACAGCAAATAACAATTGCTTTGGTCTTGATTCTAATAAACCACTTGAATTTTTTTTATTAGCTCTTGTGTATTTTATTTTTTTGAGACAGAGTCTCACTTTGTCACCCAGGCTGGAGTTCTGTGGCACAATCTCAGCTCACTGTAACCTCTGCCTCCCAGGTTGAAGCCATTCTCTTGCCTTAGCCTCCCCAGTAACGGGGACTATAGGCACCCTCCAGCGCACCAAGCTAAGATATGTATTTTAGTAGAGATGGGGTTTCATTGTATTGCCCGGGCTGGTCTTGAACTCCTGAGCTCAGGCGATCCACCTGCCTTGGCCTCCCAAAGTTAGGATTACAGGCGTGAGCCACTATGCTTGGTCACTCTTCATTATTTTTAATGCTAGATTTGTCACTGTTCTTATGAAACTAAGTTGAAAAAAGAAATGCAAGTTAACTAAGCACCTGTACTCAGCCTTTGAAATCTTGGGTTCAGAAGAATAGTCTATCAATTATATGATTTAAAAAAATGAGAACTGTATCTTTTCCTAAACAACCACTTAAGATTTTAAAAACTCCATCATATTAGCTTTTAGCATATTGAGAACTTAAGGAGATGATAGGGAAATATTTTTAATATTATTAGATTGTTTTCGCCATGGCAGATTCTCCACATGGAGAATGATTTGAAAAATATTAATTTATCTGGTCTATAAAACAGTAGTATTGTTCAATACATAATATGATTGTTATAGATTTCTATATTCTTTTGGTTAAAAAACCCAGCCAAACAACAAAGGGCTGTCAACTTTTCATGGTCCCTTGGTCTTTGACAGCCCTAAAAATTTTGCAAGTATCAAAGATCTTTCATAGTGCCTTAGTTTCTTTGCATTTTAAATATAGGAAAACTGAGTGGCCGAGACAACACCAGAACAAGTCTCGAGTCCCTTATATACACCATTGCTCATTTGCAATGAATGTAGTCACTTAAAAACTACTGCATATGTGTCTGAGAGACATATACACACACATACGAGTGTGTGTGTGTGTATATATATATAAAATGAAGTCAGTACCCTTGAAGGCAAACAAGTGAAAACTTTACACATTGTTCCCACCCAGCAACTATAACAATCAGAAACAAAAATGTAATGAAACTCAACTACTGAAACTTGATTTTCTGTATTAAGACAGTAAACTCAATTCTCTAATAACAGAGCCAATCACTGGGTGTTTGCTTTACCAAGGAATACTTTTTCTCAGTAACTAAGATGAAAAGTCTTACTTATTCCATTTGGTAACATGTATGGCCCATTGTACCAAGCAGGTGAAAAGCAAGAACTGGTGTATGCATCAAATAATCTCCCCTTGGCTACAGCTCCTTGGCATAAGGAGATTTCACTCACCCCCACACAGCATTGGACATGCATGGCCTTGCAGTTGACTTCTTAAAACTCCTCTTATCATAATATTGTGAAATAATGCTATCAACCCCGCCTCATTATTTCGTATCCACAACATGGGAAAAGCTGAATTTGTGTAGGCCACTAAACTATCATAGAGCATAATGTTATATATATATATATATTTTTTTTTTTAAATTGAGACAGAGTCTTGCTGTGTCACCCAGGCTGGAGTGCAGTGGCGCAATCATAGCTCACTGCAGCCTCCATCTCCCAGGCTCAAGTGCTCCTCCCGCCTCAGCCTCTTGAGTAGCCAGGACACAGGTGCATGCTGCAATGCCCAGCTAATTATTTTTTGATTTTTAGTAGACATGAAGTCTCACAATGTTGTCCAGGCTGGTCTCAAACTTCTGGCCTCATGTAATGTTCCTGCCTTGGCCTCCCAAAGTGCTGGGATTACAGGTGTGAGCCACCATGCCCAGCCTTACTGTGTTTTTCTGACATTCAACGAGGGTTGGCATTGAACTAGGTACTATGGTTTCACATTTAAACATATTTACTATAAATCTGCGTGTGTACAAATTATACGTATGTGTATATATAAATTGTATATATGTACATAAAATATACATCATATTTTGTATATGTTATACATGTATAAAATGTCATTTGCAGGTCACAGGCCAGTTTGGAGGCATCTTGGCTACTTGCCCATGACTGCCAAAACCGTGTGCTTTCTCCCAAGTAGAGCATCATTTTGAAATACTTGATATGAAAGTTTTGATTGGATTTCACCCATGCATGTGTATGACTAACAAAGACTACAACGGTTCTGACAAGTCCAACCACATCTGGGTGTTGGCTGCTACTGGATTCCCTGCCAAACTGAGACGCAATTTGAATCGAGATTTATCAAGCTAGTGGAATCCTTAGAGAAAACTGGATTTAAACCCTCATTTTACAAAGGCAGATATGGGGATGCAAGGAGTTAAGTCACGCGTCGCTGGTCACCCAGGTGGTGATGAAGCAATGCAAACAATAAGAGATTTGTTATTTTTTGGCCTGTTTGCATGTTGCAGTACATACTGAAAAGGATAGTGTTTGTAAATGACAGGGGATAAGGGACTTGGTGAAAAATTCATTACATTTTCTTTTTATTATGAAATGTCTTAAGTCATGAACAGAAGGTATCAGGGGAGATATTACACGTCAAAAATGCAAAACTGTATCTTTCTTTTTTTTTTTTTGAGACAGAGTTTCACTTTGTTGCCCAGGCTGGAGTGGAGTGGCATGATCTTGGCTCACTGCAACCTCCGCCTCCTGGGTTCAAGCAATTCTCGTGCCTCAGCCTCCTGAGTAGCTGGGATTACAGACGCCTGGCACCTTGCCCAGCTGATTTTTTGTATTTTATGTAGAGACAGGGTTTCCCCATGTTACCAAGCTTGTCTTGAACTCTTGAGCTCAGGCAATGCACCCACCTCTGCCTCCCAAAGTGCTAGGATTACAGGTGTGAGCAACAGAGCCCAGCCATTTTCTTAACATGTTTTTATAACCTGTTTTCCGTTTGAAATTGCTATACACAATTCTTGGCCAAGACTTTATGATCTCCTCAAATTTTAGAAAAATCATTAAGGATCAATTTGTATGCCTAATTGATAAATTTAAAACAGTGCTGTACAAGCATTCAAGGATTTACAGAAATTGGAATTACATTTGAAAACTAATTTTTTTTTTTTTTTTTTTTTTACTTTCATTGATACATGTACTACTAAATTACCTTGGGAAGAGTTTTGAATTCAATCAAAATTTCTATATCAGCCAGGCGTGGTGGCTCATGCCTGTAACCTCAGCACTTTGGGAGGCTGAGGCGAACACCTCACGTGAGGTCAGGAGTTCGAGATCAGCCTGGCCAACACAGTGAAACTCCGTCTCTACTAAAAGTACAAAATTTAGCTGGCCGTAGTGGTGGCTGCCTGTAATCCCAGCTACTCTGGAGGATGAAGCAGGAGAATTGCTTGAACCTGGGAGGTGGCGGCTGCAGTGAGCCAAGATGGCGCCACTATGCTCCAGCCTGGGCAACAGAGCATGACTGTCTCAAAATAAAAAAGGGGAAAAAAAAGGAGAAAAGAAAAATACCAATCAAATATTTTAAAATAACAATGTCCTATTTTGCAGAAAGCATTTGAAATGTTACAACAGTCACAGGCAGCCAGCTGAGATGCCTCCAGATTGGCCTGTCAGCTACAAATGGACACAGGAATCAGACACATGTGAAGTAAATGTTTGGGCTACTGCCTGGAGCTGAATCCACCAAGAGCCCACACTGCCTCTGCACCTCCCTCCAACCTCTGCAGCGGGGCTGTGTGCTGGGCTCCGCGCACCTGGAACAAACTCCAGCTGTGCCACAGGCTGCTTGTCTGTGAGACGGGCAGGACAGGTGCCATTGCTCAACCTTGCAATGGGAGCAACAAGTTCCAGGTGTTACTGCTACCACTAAGGACTGGGACAACCAAACCAAGTTTGGGTCTTGGTGAAAAGCAATCGGGAGGGCCCCCAGTGAGGGCTGAATGGTTAGGTATCTTTACGTGGATTTTATATTTGACAGAGGCAAAACCTAGTTGGCCCAGGTCTCTTCTGGTCCACAGGGCCAGTGATTTTTACTAACTTTCTCCATACCGTGCATGCCCCACATCTCCCTTCCCAGCCTGTGAGACCACAGAGGGGTGCAGTCTATCCCACTCTGTCTGTAGTAGTCCGTTTTCACACTGCTAAGTTATAAAGGAAAGAGGTTTAATTGACTCACAGTTCCACATGGCTGGGGAGGCCTCAGGAAACTGACAATCATGGCAGAAGGCAAGGGGGAAAGAAGACACCTTCACAAGGCAGCAGGAGAGAAGCAAGTCAGAGAACGAGGAAGTGCCACAGTTTAAAACCATCAGCTCTCGCGAGAGCTCACTCACTCACTATCACGAGAACAGCATGGGGGAACCACCCCCATGCTCCAATCAACTCCACCTGGTCCCTCCCCTGACAAATGGAGATGAGATTTGGGTGAGACACAGGGCCAAACCATATCACTGTCCAAGCCTGTCCTTCAAAGAGCCCCAGAGGAAGCCGGGGCTGTTGGAGGCAGCCCAGGGGCTGGCATGCCTAGACCCTGCCCAGCTGCCCCGAAGGCTGAGACACTGTGAAACGCCTGAGATTTTACCCTGCTTGCAAGCTAATGACCTAGCCTGCCACAGCTTCCTGGATGCTGGCAGACTCCTGGGTCAAAGGCAAAGGACTGTATTACTCTGGGAATTGCATGTGCCACCCCCCAAGTCCCCCAAGGAGGTGATGTGTGACAACCCAATTTATGATGTATCATCTGTATCCTAGCTGAGGAACCCCAAGCTCAGGAAACCCCTCAAGTTACAAGACGGGCTTCTTGTCCAACCAACTCATCCAACCTTTGCCTTACAGGTAGACGATGACCTTTATTACCGTAGTCAGGAAACTAATCTGTCCTCTGCCTAGACAAGCATCCTTGAAGATGTCAAGAACTGCCAGAGAATTGCCCAACACACACCAGTCTAGTATCCCCTGTGCCACCTGGCTTGGAAACCCACTTTATCAACATAAGAGGGAGGGAGTGCCAGGGAAAGAGAGAGGACTGATTTTCATGTGAGTTGACCAACCTCCACAAGTTGTGAAGGCTGAGGAGCCCAGCCACACTTCCCCAGGCTTGTAGATGGGGCCAGCATGCAGCTCGGTGTGGTCTGGAGCCTGCTGGCCACATCTGTCATATGTGATGCTAAGCTGGCAACTATTTCGTAAATTGTCACCAATAAACAAAAACTATCCTTCACTTTGTGAGACTAACTTCAATAATGACTGTGTGAGCTTTTACAGTGACTTTTTAAAAATTTCAGAACATTTCATATTTTTCATGTACTCCTGGGTCACAGCCACAGAAAGACTGAGGTGCTCTTAACGCATTCCCCACAAGCTGAGCATGATTCAGCCTCAGGGTAGTCAGAAACAAGTGACCCGTCAGCTCCTAACACCAAAGGGTTTCTGATCCCTACGGGAACATTAATAATCGACATAGAACAAGTAGAAGGCAGTGACACAGTGGTATCCAGGCTCAGCACGGTGGCCTGGTCCACGGCAGAAGTGTGGGTCTCACAGGACAGAGCTGTTTCTCAATCCTACTTGCAAAGTTAAGAATTCGGGCCGGGGGCCAGGTGTGATGGCTCACGCCTGTAATCCCAGCACTTTGGGAGGCCGAGGCAGGCGGATGACGAGGTCAGGAGGTTGAGACCATCCTGGTGAACACGGTGAAACCTTGTCTCTACTAAAAATACAAAAAAAAAAAAAATAGCTGGGCATGGTGACGGGAGGCTGAGGCAGGAGAATGGCGTGAACCGGGGAGGTGGAGCTTGCAGTGAGCCAAGATTACGCCACTGCACTCCAGCCTGGGCAACAGAGAGACACTGTCTCAAAAAAAAAAAAAAAAAAAAAAGAAAATTCGGGGCTGGGCGCGGTGGCTCAAGCCTGTAATCCCAGCACTTTGGGAGGCCAAGACGGGCGGATCACGAGGTCAGGAGATCGAGACCATCCTGGCTAACACGGTGAAACTCCGTCTCTATTAAAAAATACAAAAAATTAGCCAGGCAAGGTGGCAGGCGCCTGTAGTCTCAGCTACTCGGGAGGCTGAGGCAGGAGAATGGCGTGAACCCGGGAGGCGGAGCTTGCTGTGAGCTGAGATCCGGCCACTGCACTCCAGCCTGGGCGACAGAGCGAGACTCTGTCTCAAAAAAAAAAAGAACTCGGGTGTCATGATAAGAGCACAGGAGTTGGACACACCTGGCTGAAAGTCTGGCTCTAAGCCCTTCTATTAATGCAACTTTCATCAAGTTACCCTCTGTTCCATGGTTGGCAAGTGTGATTACAAGTGATACCGGGGTTTGCTCAGGAGGTAATCTAGGTCAAGCATGTTATCAAGCACAAGGCCTGGTACATAAATGGGTAAGTAGGAGCTTTAATTAAGATGAGTGACTGAGGAGCTCCACGTGTGAAGGAATACAGGTAGGATTTAGCCTTCCATTCAAAATCAAACTCCCAAAACCTAGGCAGGGATATGAGATATAGCCCATGCTTTGGATTCAACCTGGACCTTTTTTTTTTTATAGTATTTCTAAAAATGGTCTCATTAATGTCCAATGGCTACTAAGTTTTATCCTCTCCAAATTAAAATAGCACTTACCATTACCCAATGGGAACTACAGTCGGCATTTTGGATAATATCCTCCCAGTCATCTTTTGATATTCTAGATGTGCATCTAGTTATGCATAAGTACATGTATAAAGTGTTATATAAATAGGCTTATCCTGTATATCCTATTTTAAAACTGCTTTACCACTAAACAATTACTTTTTAAAATCTTAACATCTGTTATTTCTTGTAAACTGTGATTTACTCCTGAGAAATTGGTCTGAAACAATGAGCATCTCACCTCTTTATTATCAGGCATATCAAAGATTACTACATTAATAAAAAAACACAACAAGTTTACCTGACTTCATTTTTATAAGAGGTAGAAAATCTGAGTAAACTTTTTTTTTCATTAATCGAATCCTATTTTAATGTAAATCCTCTTATAATTCCTCTCGCTTCACTAAAGTAATCTTGGAATCACTAAAGTTTTGTGGAAGCACCTCCTATCTGGGGGAAAAACTGCCTTTAAAGGCCTGCAAATTGGGTTGATAGTATCTGGTTAAGAGGTGGTATTAGTCATGTAAGAGTAAGATTGTGACCGTTTAGTCATATTTAATAACCCACTTACATAACCCTTGTTATTTAATTCAGATACGATGTTCAGCTTGTATTTCTCGATAATAACCCCCCACCTTCAAACCAACACAGATGTACACACCCAATCAGCGTGCATGACTGCTGACTGGCACTCTTTCCAATGACTGTTTATTGAGTGTCGGGAACACAACTGTGATCATACAAAATGAAGTGGACACATGGTCTTGCACAAACGGCATATATTTCACAGTTAATTGTGAAGATTAGAAAGGTTAACAAGTTCTGTTAGTACTTTTCATAAGTAGTTTGATTTCTGAAAAACAGAGTAACATCATTTTAGTAACTACTAACATTTCTTTCAAATGACATGTCAATATGAAGAACAAACTAAAAACCTGTTTATTACATGAATGCTACTTACGAGAATTTAAAATAATGGGTTCACTTCCTATTTTCCACATGTCTTTGTTTATTTACTAAATTCACAGAAACTGGGATGCGGTTTTTTAAGTTAGCAACTTCCTTAGGGTTACTGGGAGGTAGAGGAATTATGAAAAAGGGAACACTTCAATTATTGTATAAAAGACTGCCTTGCATACTGATTACTTCTTGAACTCCTGAAAGTGCTATTTAGAGTCAAAGGCGCATTTTTTGCCCATTAAAAGTAACATACAGGTGAATGTCTGTCTCATCCCTCTAACCATATGTAATAAAATGATACTGCTGTCACTAACAGCAAAGGTAATGTATATTAATTTTAACAGTAGTTAGAACTGGAAGGAAAAGGCTGTTATACAGAAAAACATACAAATATGTAGGTGAAAGTGAAAAACTGAAGAATGTGGAGTGTTTACTGTTCCATTACTCACACAGATGTGCTGGATTCAATACCCACGCTGAATCTCCATTTATTCCACGGAGGTGGAGCTCGCCGTGGTTCGAATGCCCACCAGATCCCCAAATGTCAAAGTGAAACACAACTCAATGAAGTCTAGATGATTGTTTTACTTCTCCTAAAGAAGTTATCTGTAAATAAGATAAAAATCTTACTGTAAATAAGATAAAAAAATCAACTGATAGGGCAAAAAAAAAAAAAAAAGTCTGTCAATTGTCAACAGCTGCAGGAAGACAAGCTTGTGACTCAAAGAGAACCTGCCCCGAGTCTTAGTCTTTGGAGGACCAGAGAGCTGCAGTATTTAGTCACATGGAGGTGGTGTCTTCATGTTTCAGAGGCCGCGTTCTGTAGACCAGACGTGTGCTCACCAACCTATACAAGGGTCAGGGCAGTCCCGGATGTAAGTTTCAAACTGATCTTTGGTAACATCTATCAAGGTTGTGAACACGGTCAGCTGAAAGAAAAGTTATTTTTACTTTAAGGACGTTTTCAATTCAGAGATGTTCTGATATATATTAGCATTTCTATACTTGCAGAATTTGCTTTAGGAAGTTATTTAATATTAAATAATATAACGTTAATATATGCAAAGCATGTTATATAATGTATATATTTATATTAATATAGTATAATGTAAAATTAGCTAATCATTATACAGTCTCATCAAATAATTAAAGCAACCAACTTCAACAGGATCACTGTTTCACGTAATGAATATAAAACGGCTCAGGAAATGATCTCCAGCTCCTTACAGGAGCTTATTCCTGACAGCACATTGCTTCACCCCCAGTGCTTGAAGACTGCCTTAACCCTCCTCAACGCACAGCTGGCAGTCCTGGGAGGCCTCCGGGTGTTCTATGGAGTATAAACCGTGGAGCTTTGGCTATCTCTATCCTTAAAGCATTTCCAATACAGTGGGGGAAACTGCAGGCACCCAGATCACAAGGCACACACCTAAACTCATGGTTCACACAAACTACGGTCACGAGATGGTGACTTGCTCAAAGATGGTGTAGGCAAAACGCCAAGTATGGCAGGACCCACGAACTGAAGGCAGGCTTCTTGCGAGAGCCAGGATGACCTGGATGCTAAAGGCCAGGAGGGATTTGTCCTGGCAAGGTGGCATGTTTATGTTAGGGAGAGCAGTGGAAAACGGCCAAAAAAAGAAGGAACACATGGCATAATTAACGGGTCATATTCAGAACCTTCAGGGAATGACTGTTAGCAAGTGGTGAGATGATTAGGAAACTTTTTGCATTTTTTAAAATCTATAGTGTAGGGAAAAGATAAACAGATGTAGTAAAGTTTAAGGGAAACCCTAACGCACCAAGACACAGAGCTCCGTCTGAAAATGGACTTCAGACTTTGCTTTGTCGACGTTTAGGTGTTAGTTACATAGTGTGAGATTTTTAATAGATACCGATAAGAGTAAAATGCTAGATTTAATTCAGTTGCCATGTAAATAAAGCTATAAACAATACTCTGACCTATCTAGCCTCAGTGATCATTTTCTTTGTTGTATTCCAACACAAAGTTTTCTTTGTTGTATTCCAACACAAAGTTTGAGTTTTAGCCACACAAAAACATTTTGTAAAAAATCAGCCCTAAGGTGAACATAATTTCTGCGTTCAAACTGATCAAAGATAACAGAGAAAGATAAAACACGGGGCCAAATTCTTTCCCTTAAGGCAAATAACATATAATATTTAAAATACCTTGTTGAGGACAGGTTTTGTTGACAGGACATCATACATGTTTTCAAATGAGATATTCTAAAACACACACAAAAGGTTTTGTTCAGTAATTTAAATACGAAGTCAACAGCCTTATCTACACACATGGGTCACTAGAAACCAAGACTTTCTTTTTTTTTTTTTTTTTGAGACGGAGTTTCACTCTGTCGCCCAGGCTGGAATGCAGTGGTGCGATCTCGGCTCACTGCAAGCTCTGCCTCCCGGGTTCATGCCATTCTCCTGCCTCAGCCTCCCAAGTAGCTGGGACTACAGGTGCCCGCCGCCACGCCCGGCTACCTTTTTTTGTATATTTAGTAGACACGGGGTATCACTGTGTGAGCCAGGATGGTCTTAATCTCCTGATCTCATGATCCACCCGCCTCGGCCTCCCAAAGTGATGGGATTACAGGCATGAGCCACCGCACCCAGTCCAGACATTCTTTAATCAACCTCCCCTCCATCCCTGCAGTAGACTTTCCGTGGGAGTCACTGTTAGAAACACAGGTAACAGTTTTAATGGATTACTTTCCTCTCTCTCATTCCCCTTTTTAAATTCTTAAATTTAAAATAAAAAAAATGCCTGTTCGTTATTCAACTTCAGAGTGGTATCCCGCATTAGAACCAGAAAGGGCAACTACAGCACAATTTTGCTCTTTAAGTTAAAAAAACAAAACAAAAAATCAGTGGAGAGTGACCAGCGATACTATGAATAACAGGAGGTTTATAAATTACTTGAAGGCCAAAGAAAAATGGAGAACCAAGAGAACGTTTCGTGGCAACAGTTTCTTTCTAAAGATGACCCTGCAAAGGTACCTCTTGGGTGGTGCGGTTCAGACACATCTTTGCAGGCGTTCTGCGATCATCAAGGAAGAAGGGATTTTTCCAACGGTCATAATTTGTTTGTACCACATACCATCTACCCTGCTTAGCATCGAGTCTAGATACAAAAAGAGAGATTCCCTCTTAGGCTACAGCCTTAAAACTCAAAGTATGTCAGTGTATGCTTTTGTTTCTACTTCTTTTGCTTTAACACATCTACTTACTCATATACATCCAATGATTCCTTTCTGTCTCGTGTAATCACACAACCCTCCCCAGACTGGTTGCCTCCCAGGATAAAGTAGGCTGGGGCCAGTATCTTGGTCTTGGTCAATATATTCTTGGCTTCCTCATAACTATATAGAAACATTTAAAAAGAAAAATGAAACTTTTTTTTATTTCAGTAAATAACTTCATTTATTTTTTAAATTTTAAGTTCTGGGATACATGTGCAGAATGTGCAGGCTTGTTACATAGGTATACATGTGCCATGGTGGTTTGCTGCACCCATCAACCCATCATCTAGGTTTCAAGCCCTACAGGCATTAGGTGTTTGTCCTAACGCTCTCCTTCCCCTTTTACCCCACCCCCCGAAAGGCCCTGTGTATGATGTTCCCCTCCCTGTGTTCACATGTTCTCTTTGTTCAGCTGCCACTTATGAGAACATGCGGTGTTTGGTTTTCAGTTCCTGTGTTAGTTTGCTGAGGATGATGGTGGGAAACATTTTTAGATGACTTAGAATGGAAATGTTTAGCTCTGTAGAAACTAAAGGAAAACAAGTATCTAAGGAACGTATTCTTTATTTATTTTTATTTTTAGAGATGGGGTCTCACTATGTTGCCAAGGCTAGTCTCGAACTCCTGGGTGCAAGCGATACTCTTGCCTTTGCCTCCCAAAGTGCTGGGATTACAGGCATGAGCCACCACACCCAGCCACAAAGTGATCTGTAAAATAGGATGGTGAGCAATGACTCTGGGAAAAGCAATCCCTGACCCTGTATGGTGAACACTGAGATGGGAAGTGGGAATCTTAGGAAGTCCCTCTAATCTGAAGGAGAAACAAAGTGGCCTCGAGAGATCATCTTCCATCCTTACTGTCCATGCCTTTCACTGAACAATAGAACAAAGGGAAATAATATTACAATATATAGGACTTAGAGAATAGAAAGTAAACCTTCTTGAAAATTAGGACTATGGAAAATTGAAGTGGGTTATCAAAGAACACTACTAACATTAAATCTTATTCCCTGGGAAGTATTAAAAGTAGGATTGATGCCCATTTATCTGGACGCAGTGCAGGCTGAATGAAGGAAAGGTAGTTTTGCTATTGTAAGATTTCTATACCAAAGCAGGATATAACTTACAGGCTAATATGTACTACATTTTGTATTTATTTATTTTGTTTTTTTGAGATACAGTCTTACTCTGTCACCCAGGGTGAAGTGCAGTGGACTGATGCCAGTTCACTGCAGTCTTGACCTCCTTGGGCTCAGGTGATCCTCCCACCTCAGCCTCCTGAGTAGCTGGGACTACAGGCATGTGCCACCATGCCTGGCTAATTTCTGTATTTTTTGTAGAGACAGGATTTCGCCATGTTGCTCAGACTGGTCTCAAACCCCTGGGGTCAAGTGATCTGCCAGTCTCAGCCTCCCAAAGTGTTAGGATTACAGGCATAAGCCACTGTGCCTGGTCTGTACTACCATTTAAATGAAGACTTTACTGTACGATTGTTCTTTCGTGTGTGGGTGATTTTTTTTTCTGTACACCAAAAATATTCATAGGTGCCTTTCAGAATGTCAGTATCCCTAGTGCTAATTTTAAGTAATTCATTTCTTCGCTACAAAACACACAATATGCACAAAGAAAACACGAACAATTCCACGAGTCTCAGAGGTTCACCTAAGAAATTCTGCAATAGCTCCTCAAAGAATTGTTAAGCTGGAGCTTAACAAATATTTTTATTTTTAAATATGAGTAATTTAAAATCACTATTTGATAGTAAAGCAACGAAACACTTTACCTTGTGCTATTTTCCAGAACTGTTCTAGTGAGAAACCCTATCCACATGGCATCTTTCTTTCCCAAAATCCATTCTAGAATACCTGGAAGAGATCGAACACACTGTCAGGAACTCAAAGAGGTTAGACTACATAACCAGTCAGGAACCGGAAGAGGCTGGACAGTATAACCAGTCAGCAACCGAAAGAAGCTGTACTATGTAACCAGTCAGGAACCAGAAGAGGCTGGACTATGTAACCGTCAGGAAACGGAAGAGGCTGGACTATGTAACTATCAGGAACCGGAAGAGGATGGACTATGTAACCAGTCTGGAACCGGAAGAGGCTGGACTATGTAACCAGTCAGGAACCGGAAGTGGCTGGACTTTGTAACCAGTCAAGAACCGGAAGAGGGTGGACAATGTAACCAGTCGGGAACCAGAAGAGGTTAGACTTGGTAACCAGTTAGGAACCGGAAGAAGTTGGACTATGTAACCAGAAGGCACAGTCCAGTCATCTTCATAAAAAAAAGCTCTGAGATTCCCATTTCACTTGAGAATGCTCTACTTACCCAGATAACCACCATTTACACTGAAACGTTCATTCAGTGTAAGACTGAACAGTCCCTGAGAAAAAGACAAAGCAATGAAGTCAGAAACATCAACCATGCGCTTTAAGGCCCTGTCGCCACTGTACTTCAGAGTGGGATATAAAGGCCTAGCTTGGGTAATGGGGAAGGCAAAAATAAATCAAAACCATGCAAGGCTTTTTAAAAAGTTCAAAGCATTTCTGATTCTAGTATGTGACATAAGTAGGTGGGGTATCACTGGCTACGTTTTTTGGACAGGAAACTGAAGGGCAGAGAATGAACGCCTGACTTGCCTAAGTCAGTGGCAGACCCAGGACCAGATCCCAGATTGTGATTCCCAGCCCTTGACACCCGGCCACATGCTCTATCCTAGAACAGGCTCAGAAACCTCCTTTTCCTTTCTACTCGTCTCTACCACGGGATCTCATACCTATGAAGTGACAAGAAGTACAAGGGGGTGAAATGGGGCTTCATATTCCCTTTAGGTCCTCATATTCTTAGATTTCACCTTTTACATAACAGTAATAGGACAAAAAGCTACCTGTGTAATTATTTAACAACAGAGTCCTTACTGGTTTGAATCCTGTTAACATGCCCACATAGCCAGCAAAGCTTGAAGCCTTGAAGACAGTTTTGTTGTTTCTTTGGAAGTCCAAATTCACCGTTAAAGGTTTTAGTTCCTCAGTTATGACCCAGGTATCATTATTTATGTTCCACCTACAAAAGACAAGTTTCAGTGGCATTTAAGAAACACAGTGATAATAATGACGAACATGATGATGAGGGCCAGGCATTACACTGGGAGCTTTATCTACTGAGTCACCATGATCAATCCTAACAAGACCTTTACAATATGGTACCTTTACTGTTTTCCAAACGATAAAACTGAGGTTCAGAGAAGTCAGGTAACTCTCCCAATATCACACAGCTTATAAATAGTGAGCCTCAGATTCAAACACAGAATGCTAATTACAACACTCTTATTTTTTCAGAAAGGTCAAGATGGACACATACAATAGAAGAGTGTGCCCCTCTTGTCTCAACACTCAGTAATCCATTTATCTTCACTTATGATCACATTTTGGGTGTAACTTGAGACTTATTTTTCGTCAATGTAATACAACCTACTCTTCTTATAGAATTAAACAGTTCCTGTGGTCTTTTTTTTTTTTTTTTTTTTTTTTTTAGATGGAGTCTGGCTCTATAACCCAAGCTGGAGCTCAGTGGCAGGATCTTGGCTCACTGCAACCTCTGCCTCGCAGGTTCAAGCAATTCTCTGCCTCAGCCTCCCAAGTAGCTGGGATTACAGATGCCGGCCACCACACCTGGCTAATTTTTGTATTTTTAGTAGAGATGGGATTTCACCATCTTGGCCAGGCTGGTCTTAAACTCCTGATCTCGTGATCCACTGGCCTTAGTCTCCCAAAGTGCTGGGATTACAGGTGTGAGCCACCATGCCTGACCCTGTGTTCTTTACTTACCCAAGAAATACTCCAAAATCCATGTTTCTCCCATGTATTAGATGACCTATTTAAAGGTAGACAAAAGAGACGTGTAATAGCAGTTAAGATTCTAAATCAAAGCTGGACAATTAACTTTGATTAATTAATTTATTTTTGAGACAGAGTCTCGTTCTGTTGCCCAGACTGGAGTCCAGTGGTGCGATCTCAGCTCACTGCAACCTTTGCCTCCCAGGTTCAAGCAATTCTTGTGCCTCAGCCTTCCACGTAGTTGGGATTACAGACACATGCCACCACACCCGGCTAGTTTTTTTTTGTATTTTTTTTTTTTAGTAGAGATGGGGTTTCACCATGTTGGCCACGCTGGTCTCAAACTCCCGACCTCAGATAATCCACCCGCCTTGGCCTCCCAAAGTGCTAGGATCACAGGTGTAAGCCACCGTGTCTGGCCTCTAATTTTGACTAATTTATATTTACAACTGTTTCTTCAAACAAGAAGAAAGAAACATCCTAATATCCTAAGCCTTCACTAGATGGGACTGTTGTCACTGTCAATCTGCCAGACAACCCCACAAAATCTGAGAGCACAGGTTTCAGGTAAGATCAGAATATGGGAAAAGGAATCAATGGTCATATTTTGTTTCACTATCACATGGTTCTACCAGGACACAGAAATCTGAGCCTCAATTACTGGGATTCATCCAATGTTCCCCTTCAGGCATCATCCCCTAGAGCAGGACACCTCAAGGGTAAGGTACAGGCAGATTTATACCCAGAGTATAGGTCGAGGATCACGGTGAGTTAGCAAAGTTGTCCTGTGCTTTGTACTCTGGGGGCCAGTTAGGAAAAATACGAGAAAGTGAGGCTGGTACACTGGGTCACCTGGCTGGGAAAGGATGAGAGAATGTGTGTTCTGGGCCTCAAGAAAAGGACAGATGTCATGACATACATGAAGATAAGGAAGTACCTCCTGCGAGCACTTCTATTAAATCATGTGGACGGGTATAAGTAGACTATGAGGAAAAGAAGAATGTTTCTAGCCCTGAAACACTTCTTCCAGGTTTTTGGCATGTTTGAATTCAACTTTAATAGGCAGTATAGTAATCTTAAAATAAGGAGAATTTTCAGTACACTCATAAAAATTTACCAAGAAATAGGCCAGGCGTGGTGGCTCAAGCTTGTAATCCCAGCACTTTGGGAGGCCGAGACAGGCGGATCACAAGGTCAGGAGATCAAGACCATCCTGGCTAACATGGTGAAACCCCGTCTCTACTGAAAAATACAAAAAACTAGCCGGGTGAGGTGGTGGGCGCCTGTAGTCTCAGCTACTTGGGAGGCTGAGGCAGGAGAATGGCGCGAACCCGGGAGGCGGAGCTTGCAGTGAGCTGAGATCTGGCCACTGCACTCCCGCCTGGGCGACAGAGTGAGACTCCATCTCAAAAAAAAAAAAAAAAAGAAAAAAAAATTTACCAAGAAATAAAAAGCTCTATGCAACACACACAGAATTTATGTAGCAAGCCCAAAGTTTAGAAGTTCTAATTCCATTTATTTAGAAGATTCTTCTTTATGTAGTGCTTCATACTGCCCACCCTCCCTGAGTGCACAATTACCTTTTTTGTCTTCTGCTACTATCGAAGTACAAAGGGTAAAAAATTCGTAAAAAATATTGTATGAAATAATCTCTCCTATGAGGAAAGAAAGAAAAATTTTGTATTAATATACAGAACCATGACGATGGCAGAAAAATTTGTTTTAAGAAAAAGTTTAAGTATTTTCATTGTGTGAGTGTGTGTTTTGGCCAGTGGGTCTGTGCCGGAACGGCCGGCTGGACGGTGGTTTTCTTCCCCAGCCTAGACTCTCTAGACTCAAGATGAAGCAAGTCACCAAGGAGGCAGCCTTTGGACCAGCTGAACATCTGGGCAAGTTGCACCTGTTCCCCAACATCATGTCAAAAATGTTTATCAACATGCTTCATTTTGATTTTTCTTTCGGGAGCATAAATACGATCATTTAATACAACTGGCTCTTGGCTGTTTGCTTGAAATGTATTTTGTCCAGATTTTTAAACTGTGACTAAAATTTCTAAGGTGAAAAAGGAGATTCAAGAACTATTAATCAATAACTATTAATAAAATTAGTACAGAGCTGCCAAGACACTCCATTCTAGGGCATTTTATTTTTTGAATACTTTCCCAAAATGTATAATACTGCTATTTAGCATTTAATTCAAAGATAGGTAATACATTTCACTTCCGTCCTATTTAACATTAACATGTTAAGCTCAACATGTTTTTTTCACCCGAATCCAATGTTTATTTTATTTCCATTAAATTGCTAATTTGGTGAAATTCTACTTATTTTATTATAAATTTATAATAATTTATAATTATATAAATTTACATCACTTATACATCATGTTATTCTTCTTAATCCATAAGGTATTTATATTTGGTATTGATTTGCTAGAGTTCTTTACATAATAAAGGAATTAGACGTGTTTTTCATAAAGGCAGTTAGCAGCTATTTCCAGTATGCTGACTATCTTTTAAATCATTTTTTTAAAGCAGCAGCACACAAAACTGGCCACTGATTTTCACAAATTCTCAATCATCTCTCTTATAAAATGAAGGTACTATTGGCTATTTAAAATAACGACACTACTGCTTTGGTAGCTTAAAGATAAAACTTTTGGGGTCGTGGGGAAAATCTTTTTCGTTACATGCCATGAAGCTTAAATTGAAATTTTAATAATAGCTTCCCAAACCATCCATATCTAAGAATAATTTTAATGAATGACATGCAAGGCCTTCTCCCTGAAAACAAAAGATACTGCTCAGAGAAATCAATAACCTAAATAAATGTTGAGAAAAACAAAGTTGGAAGAATTATACTACCTAATTTTAAGACTTACTATAAAGCTTTAGTAACTGAGGTAGAATAGCATTGATACAAGGAAAGACGAATAGGTAAATGAAACTTAACAGTAATTCTCCAAACAAAACAACATATATATAATCACCTGTTTGTATATACATATACACGTGTGTGTGTGTGTGTGTGTATATATATATGTATTGTACACTTATATCAAAGACACCACTGCAATTTGCTGAGGAAAGGATAGTCTTCCGAATTAATAGTGTTTAACTAACTGGATATACCATATGAGAAAATCCTGAACCTTGACCCTTAAGTCATATAGCATATACAAAAATAATTCAAAATAGATCATAGGCCTAAATGTCAAAAGTAAACATTAAACATCTAGAAGAAAATACATAAGCATATATACGACTTTGGCCTAGGCCAAGATTTCTTAAATGGATACAAAAGGCACTGCTCATAAAAGAGAAGACTGAGGTAATTAGACTTCACTAAAATTAAAAATGTCTGTTCATCAAAAGACACCAGTAAGAGAATAAAAATGAAAGTCACAGACTGGGAGCAGATATTCAGAATCCATACATCTGACAAAGGGCTTATATTCAAAGTATGTAAAGAATTCCTTCTATCTAATTTTTAAAAGGGCAAAAGACCTTAACAAGCCCTTCTCCAAAAGAAACAAAGAAACCAAAAAAAACCCAAAAAAGTCAAGAAAGTGTTCAATCTCATTAGCCATCGAGGAAATGCAAATTAAAACTAAAATGGGATACTGTGACACTCAACAAAAAGGCTCAAGTAAAGACTGACACTATCAAAGAAAAAAAGGAAAAAGACAAGACTGACACTCTTAAGAGGAGAATTATCAAGTGGAGAAAACTGAATCACACTCTGCTGATTGTCAACTGCTGGAATCACTGTGGAAAATTGTTTGGCAGAATCTACAAGGCTAAACATACAATTACTCTATAACCCAACGGTTCACTTCCTAGGTATATATCCAGAAAAATGAGCACATAGACCCCCAAAAATGTACTAGAATATTTATAATTCATCTATTCTTAATATTGCAAATCTGAAAACTCAAACACCCTGTTCATGGAGTAGCACACTACCCATAACGAACGCACAAGAATCACACACAACAGTTCATATCATTCAGTTCGACTTATATAAAGTTCACGAAGAGGCAAAACTAATCTACGGTGGCGTCAGAATAGTGGTTACTGGAGGAGGCAGTATTTTCTGCAAAGGGGCATGATGGAGCACTGTGGAGTGCTGGGCTCTTCCGTATCTTGATCTGAGTCATGGCTATGTGCATGTATGCATTTCTGAAGCTTCACTGAGCTGTATACGTGAGACCTGTGCACGTTGCTGTATGTATATCACACTTCAATGGAAATTTGTAAAAGAGTTTAATTACTTTTTTTTTTTAAAGCTTCTAAGTGAACTTTACCTAAAGGTATATCAGTAACAGCGGCGATACCCCTCATTTCCTCTTCAAAAGGGCCAGGAAAGTTGCCAAGTAGGCCAGGCTGGAAAACAAATATATTAATAAAAGCATTTAACCTAAAAAACATAGTTTGAAATCTAGTTCTTTGACATATAATTTGTTCTAGATACTGCTATCACAATAAGTGATAGGAGTTATTTTTTAAAGCATTTTTACATCATGTAGTTATAAAAAGATTCTATATAATATACTATAGACCAGATTCTCAGATTGTTTTTCCTGTCTTATTTTTCCATCGTTCTCCAGCGAAGGCAGGAACGAAAGTAATTCCACCTGGATCACCTGGATGACCTAACCTGACCCACACCACAAAAACATCAAAACAAGCACTCCTTGTGTCTCTGCATGAATTCACCCTGTAGCCATTGGCACATACCCTTCTTACCATTTCCTTCCCACATGCACGGAGATAAACCTGAACTAGTCTATCCACAGCCTTGTGTCATGGTTAATGGCTGATCTTTGGCTAACATGAAGTAACCGCATTCTCTTAGCAAACCATAGACTTTAAGCAAATTCAGTGGTGGACACCATATATTTATTCTCAATGGCAACTACTAACATCTAGATCACAACTTAAGGTCACAGCCTTTTGCTGAGATAATGTGTTTAAAATTCACAAATCTCATTTTTTAAACCAACTTGGTAATTATATGCAATGTCACCTAAGCATATTATTTTTTTTTCCCCTAGGAACTCAAAGCATTGCCCAAGTGGAATGTTCCAGCCATTTAACAAACAAATGTGACAATGTGTATTTATTAAACACTTATTACATCCAAGCACTATGCTTTATACACAGTATGTCATTTAATCCTTACAACCACCATATGAAATACATATTAGTAAGTATTATTCTCCCTGATGAGAAAACTGAGGTTTCATAGGTTAAGGAACTTTCCCTAGGACACACAGCTACAATGTGACTGATCCATCCTTAAAACCCAGTATTGTCCGATTCCAAGGCGTGGCACAAAAACACTCTGCAATGCTGCCCTCCCTGATAACATTCAGAGTAGAGGGGAGATTAAGGCATGTGGGGTACGTGGGGACCTCATCCTCTTTTGCTCCTGCCAGCGTTTTTTGTTTTGAGGAAGTCTGGTAAGTATGAACATAAAGGATAGCCTGAAACAAAAGCTCTGAGAGCATGAACATGAGGGATAATGGGTTTGGTGCTTGGCAGGTACTAGTGTCATAGGGAGGATGTGCCCAGAGCACTCAGCCACTAGGGCAATGATTCTCAACCATGGGAGATTCGGAAATATCTAAGGACATTTTTGGTTGTCACAACTGAGGGGGTGTTACCAGCATCCCTGGGTAAGGGCCATCCTGCAATGCACAGGACAGCCCCATGACAAAGAGATACCCACTCCAGACTGGGCATCCTGAAATGTAGAGCACAGCCCTGCCACAAAGAGATATCCACTTCAGGCCGGGCATCCTGAAATGTGTAGGACAGCCCCATGACAAAGAAATATCCAACCCAGGCCGGGCATGGCAGTTCACACTTATGATCCCAACACTTTGGGAGAACACTTTGGGAGGTTGAGGCGGGAGGATCGCTTGAGCCCAGGAATTGGGAGACCAGCCTGGGTGACATAGCAAGCCTCCGTCTCTACTAAAAATTCAGAAAATTAGCTGGGTGTTGTGGCACGTGACTGTGGTCCCAGCTACTCAGGAGGTTGAGGCAGGAGTATCCCTTGAGTCTGGGAGATCAAGGCAGCTATGAGCTATGATCACTCCACTGCACTCCAGCTTGGGCTAGAGATAAGTGAGGTCTCAAAAAAAAAAAAAAAAAAAAAAAAAAAGCTGCCCAACCCCAAATGTCATTAGTGCCCAAAATCTGCCATCAAGTGCAATGAGGATCCCTTTAACAGTTCTAGGGGCCAGGCCCTAGGTGTTTCATCGGTTCTGCGTAAACAAAACTGGGGCTGAGAAATGGAGTGAGAAATGGGAGTCTTCCTGCATGACCAGGATGAAAATGAAATGGTTTGGTGATTGCGCAGAAACGCTCAACCCAAATGAGTTTTGGGGTCAGAGCTACTGAGGAACTCTACAGAATAGGGGGCCAGGCTGAGTACATCATTTGGTCATAATTTGGTCATATCTAGGAAAAAAAATCTCTGAATGTCCCTGAGATACCTAAGAAAAAAAACCAAGTCTTCAATAGTGAACTCACTCATAAAGGGAAGGAAACACCATATTCCCAGATGAAGGATGTTTATCTGCCCAGTATCGTAATGTAGTCCCATCCTTTTATGAAACCATACTTTGCTATGCTGTTACCCTAATATGACCAATCCCCCAAATTTAAGTCCCTCTGATCACGCACATCTGTCCCAGTTCCTGCGAAGAGGCTGTTGAATTATGCCCTTAAATAAATGCCAGAGCATTTTCTGGTTTTTGTGTGTAATGTGTATGTGCTTAACATTTATTGTGAGAAATAATATTTCTTACCAATTTTTCATCCACTATCTGCATAACTTTTCCACTTGGGACGAATGTATTTACCATATTCTTCAGAGAATTCACTATAACTTTTAGCTGAAAAATAAATAAAATGCTTACTAAAAGATATAATGAAATGCTGTCAAGATTACCTTTTGGCTTACCCATATGTATCTAAAAGAGAGTGCTATTTGACAATTTTTATATATATATAAAATATAAATATAAAATATATATTTATAAATATATATAAATAATTAAATATATATAAACATAATTAAATATACAAATATAATTAAATATATAAAAATATAATTAAATATACATATATATATATATAAAAATATATAAATATATGTATTTTTAAAACAGGGTCTCGCTCTGTCACCCAGGCTGGAGTGCAGTAGCACCATCTCGGCTCACTGCAATCTCTGCCTCCCGGGTTCAAGGGATTCTCCTGCCTCACCCTCCCAAGTAGCTGGGATTACAAGCGTGCATCACCATGCCCAGCTAATTTTTTTTTTTTTTTTTTTTTTTAAGATGGAGTTTCACTGTTGCCGCCCAGGCTGGAGTGCAATGGCACGATCTTGGCTCACCGCAACCTCCGCCTCCCGGGTTCAAGCGATTCTCTTGCCTCAGCCTCCCAAGTAGCTGGGACTACAGGCATACACCACCATACCTGGCTAATTTTTGTATTTTTAGTAGAGACAGGGTTTCACCATCTTGGCTAGGCTGGTCTCAAACTCCTGACCCTGTGATCCACCCACCTCAGCCTCCCAAAGTGCAGGGATTATAGGCGGGAGCCACCACGCCCAGCCTAATTTTTGTATTTTTAATAGAGATGGGGTTTCACCATGTTGGCCAGGCTGGTCTTGAACTTCTGACCTCAGGTGATCCACCTTCCTCAGCCTCCCAAAGTACTGGGATTGATTACAGGCATGAGCCACCATGCCTGGCCTCAATTAATATATTAATACAGTAAGTCTAATTTTATCTTTAAAGTGAATTTAATTCTTAATGATTTACATGAAGGGAGATGACATAAAGGGAAAGAAACCAAGATAAAGTTTACAAAACAGAACAAAGGCTACAGAGGAATGACTTCTTTTCCTCTACTGTCATTTATTGTATATAGCAGAAAGGTATCAAAAGCATATTCTGTGGGTAATTTCATGAAGTGTTCTTTTAAAAATACAATAATATTTAATAAAGTTAGAAATAAAAGATTTAACACTCAATCTTCACAGTCCTTGGGGGGAAAATAAATAAATAAAATAAAAAATATGGCCAGGCATGGTGGCTCATGCCTATAATCCCAGCACTTTGGCAGGCCAAGGCGGGAGGATCACTTGAGGTCAGGAGTTGGAGATCAGCTTGGGCAACATGGCAAAATCTTGTCTCTACTAAAAATACAAAAATTAGCCGGCATGGTGGCAGGTGCCTGTAAATTCCAGCTATTCGGGAAGCTGAGGTGGGGGACTTCCTTGAACCCAAGAGGCGGAGGTTGCGGTGAGCTGAGATCGTGCCACTGCACTCCAGCCTGGGTGACAGAGTGAGACTCTGTCTCAAATAAATAAATAAATAAATAAATAAATACATAAATAAGTAAAATAAAAAATAAATAAACGATTTAAGCATCATAGCATACCATTGGTGCCTTGTCAACCATCAATTCATGCCATCTTTTGTAGGGTGGTAAATCAAGATTTATGGTGTACCATGGAGCTGGACCTCTGTACCTGTAATGAGAGGTATATCATCTTGAAATGATGAAAGGGTTTTTTGAGAGGGTTAGATAACATCTATAAGGATATATGAGAGGCATAGTCTTAACGACAGTGTCCAATATGGTTACCCAAACCAAAATTTGGAAAGACAGTTCATTCTCTACCTAGTGCTTCTACATTGAGCACACAATCATAAGTGGTCACAGAAATCTTGGAATAGAATGATCTAGTAGGGAAGGTTCATGTGAATTGGTTTTCTATGAAAAAATCAACTATGGCTTAAGAGCTCTAACCTAATTATCACTGATGGGAAATACCTCCCATTTTTTTTCTCCTAAATATCTGCAAAGATTTAGTCTAGGCTCTGGACAATTCTCCAATTGATTTCCAGTTTCAGAATTCTCTCAGTGAGTGTAACACCATTGCCAAACCATTGTCTCCAGTGTTGGCTTCAGGAAGATCATCACCTTCTAAGCCCCAGAGTAGCAACATGTATTATCTTCCCATGACCAGCTTCAAGAACCTTCATGATTCTGTCAGCCATCCTCATCTTCCCTATTATATACCTCTTCTCTTCTCATTTTTCTGTACAAAGTCCAAGCCCGCGCCGTATTCTGTCATATTCTTTCTCCAGCTTCCTACTCTTTAATTTACGAGTAGCAATTTCTGAGGATATAGCAACATCCACTCACTTATCAAGGGAGCTGGGCCGTATCTCTGGTGGATGAATTCTCTAACTATTTTTGTTGCTATAGGAATATTATTTTCCGGCCCTTGTTACTAAACTGAAATAGCTTTTAAGGGTGTGCCATTTCGTGGTTTATCAGTATAAACCTATGCCTAAAAATAACCATCATCTGTTCCACTGATCTGCTCCTGAGACGGGTAGGGTGACTCTGGTATGTGCCACAATGACACCAGTCACCTAAATAGAAATGTTATCTAGATTTATGTCCATAGCTGGAGATGGGCTATTACCTAAGTCATGAACTGTGGTTCTATTTATATTTCCACTGTCATAAATAATTACTTCGTTCTCTAAATAATGCTGTGTAACTGGGGGCCCTGGTACATGTATGAGGTTTTACGAAACTGTTAACTAGCAGACACCCAGGTTGTGATTTAGACAAAAGAAAAGCATACTCAATTTTGGAAATGTACATTTAAACAAAATCACAGTGAATGAATTTTCTTCTTCTCAAAGCATTTTCAAGTTCCCCATTGTCTAGGAGCTGATATCTACATGAAATACTACAATACTTATATTCCAGAAAAAAAGCTTTTCATCACGACAAATTAATTCCATTTCTGATGGACCATAATTTTGCATGTAAAATTTTGTCCCACAATTCAGTAAGTAATTATTGTTCCCCATCCATATTACAGGCAGGTATTACTAGCCTTCCCTCTCCCTTCAAGTGTGCACTTCGATTTCTATGTTTAGTAGCACAGATAACTCAGCGGCCTGTTGGAGCAATGCACGTCGTCCCTATGAACTCCAATCAGCTGCTCCTCACCTCATAACACACAACCAATCCCAAATCATGCCTCTGTATCTGCCATAAAATCCTGATCCTTTTTCAGCCGAGTCGGGTAGGCTCATGGATCTCCCAGAGGCGATGAAGAGGGATGAACGCAACACAACGGACAGACAATGAAGGGATTACAATGAAGTGGGGATAAGACTACACAGACCTCTCTACCATCAAACCTGCGCTAATTAGAATTTGAGAGAACTGGTTAATCTAATAAACAAAATTATTTTAATAGCTAAAGCTTAGTCACAATCGCACATTTTACCTCTAGTTAAACAGTTTTCTAAAACATTTCAGTATTTAACTTGTGCGCCTCAATTTCCCCATAAGAATAAAAGAGCATCCACCTTATAATAGCAGCGAAGACACTACATGAAAAATGCAAAAAAGACCCAAAACAAAACAAAAAACACTTAGCAGCACTGGTATTCAATCAACGGTAGTTATCACAGTGTATTTTCCTACTTCACTGCAAACAAGAAATATAATTTCATCATTTTCGAGACTTAGTGTTTGCAATGTCCATGCGATTCATAACATCAGTAACATCGCCTGAACCCACATGGCTACCCGGGTCGCATGAAACTAGTCCAAGTGACACAACACACACATTTACAAATAAGAAAGCAGGTGCTAGCCACCCGGTGAGCAGTGGGAAAGAAATGCTGAATGCGACTCAGATGGATTCAGGGGTGATCTAGCTATCAGTTCCTTTATCTCCAGCATTGGTTTGACTAGCCATGCTGGCCAAACAGGTTATCTTTTTCTTTCCTCATATTTGCCCATGGATGCTGCTCAAATCTATGTGCTTAATTGAAAAGGATGATCTCACAGGACAGGACGACTGTTTGTCATTCAGAGGTATATAAATACCACACTTATCTCCTAGATCTCAAGATCCATTGATAAGAGTTCAGAGAGGAGAAGGATGAGAGCAAAGCTGAGGCTTTTTGTGTAGGAAAGACGGCTGGTGTGGTAAAAAGTAACTTAGCAGAAAAATGAAGGCAAGGAAAGAAACACACATTATGTCTACGTATACATGTGTATGTGTTCAGGGGTATATATGTATGTATATGTTTAGGTACGTATGTGCATTATGTAGACACACACTCACACGCACATGGCAATAAGGAATCAGTAAAATGTCCAATCAACAAAGGTTGATGGTTTCCAATTACAGGGCATTCAATTTACAGACACATGTAAAGTGCACCTAAAAGAGAGTAGAAACGGCCTTAAACATGGAAGGCACCTCATTAAATGTTCAATGAATCGGGCCAGTGAGACCAGCTGAGACACACAATCAATTGGTAAGGCAAACATGTCACTGAAGGCCAGAAGGATGCCAGTGATGACAGAAAGGAAGACTTTCAGAGAGCAGGCCATTGAAGAAAAAGCTGGAATGAACACGGGCCCCGAACACCATCCAAACGGGTTACCTCTAAATTACTTCCTGCCAAATACTGGCCTCTTTCTACATAAAGGCGAGTAAGTCAAAATAATTTAGTTTATTATAGTTTCACGCTATCCGGGACAGAGGCTATTTAGAATACATCCTTTAGACAACAGCAGTACAACATATGTAATTTGGAATGTTGCAGAAACTGAGAACATCATCTTGATATCACCTGACAGAGTTGTAACTGTTTTCCCCTACAACCAGCAGGCTACTTTCAGCGAGAGGGCAGTGTAGGAGAGTAAGATCACCATCCTCTATACTTGTTCCTTCTTTTCTCTGTTCTGTACCCTCTGGGTCTGCAAGCTGTTATTATGGCTTTCTCACAGGCCCATTTAAACACTGAGGATTTGGAAAGACCAAAACCTAGAGTAAAAATATTAATGTTAAACACAGTGAATCAGGACACTGGTCCTCCTCTTAGGTGTTCCAATCCTGTTCTGTCCTCAATAGCTCTGTTATGCCAAGCTTTATTTTGAGAACGTATCACATATGGGATCCTACGCTTTTTTGTTCCAAAATAATTTGGTGGTTTATAATCCAGGCACCACAGAGGATCACAGGTTATTTCAAATACAGCCCTTATATTTGTCAAAGATGAGAAAAACACTTCGTGGTAGACAGAAGAATTTAGTGGAGAATGAAAATCCTTTTTTTCTTTTTTTGGAGATGGAGTCTCGCTCTGTCACCCAGGCAGGAGTGCAGTGGTGTGATCTCCGCTCACTGCAAGCTCCACCTCTCGGGTTCACGCCATTCTCCTGCCTCAGCCTCCCGAGTAGCTGGGACTACAGGCACCCGTCACCACGCCCGGATAATTTTTTTATTTTTAGTAGACAAGGGGTTTCACCATTAGCCAGGATGGTCTCGATCTCCTGACCTCGTGATCCACCCGCCTCAGCCTCCCAAAGTGCTATGATTACAGGCCTGAGCCACCACGCCTGGCTGAAAATGTTTTTCTTTCCGCTGATTGTGATAGGCTAGCAATGGGCATTTGAATCGGAAGATATTTTCATATTTGTCCAAGATCTCAGCCAAATGCATAATACACAAACCTGAGAAACAAACCTCTGTCTCCGAATGGAAAACATGACTTAAGATTTTATTCACTACCATTAGTTTATGAGCAATTATTACATAGAAGAAAAACTTCACAAAGGTCAAAGGGAGTTTTCATCATCTGATGTTTACTCACGTTGGTCCTGAAGGAGGATAGGTTGATTTTCTGCAGTCTTCTGTCCACTAAAAAGCAAAGAAAATTAAGTTTCAGAAAATAACAAATGCTTGCTAATGGAATAAGCAATTTCAAAAGTAGTTAATCTGTGAAGACAAAATCAAGTCTGATTTTACTCTTTTACACCATTTCAATGCGTCTTTTTTTTTTTTTTTTTTTTTTGAGACGGAGGATCGCTCTGTTGCCCAGGCTGGAGTGCAGTGGCGTGATCTCCGCTCACTGCAAGCTCCGTCACCTCCCGGGTTCACACCATTCTCCTGCCTCAGCCTCTCTAGAAACTGGGACTACAGGCGCCCGCCACCACGCCCAGCTAATTTTTTTGTATTTTCAGTAGAGATGGGGTTTCACCGTGTTCGCCAGGATGGTCTCGATCTCCTGACCTCGTGATCCGCCCACCTCAGCCTCCCAAAGTGCTGGGATTACAGGCGTGAGCCACTGCACCCGGCTTCAATGCCTCTTAAAAGAAGTCTTTTCCTTCCAAGAAAACTTGTAAAATCCTACACCATTAAGTGGATTTTCAGTTTCAATTCAATTTGTGAAAGTGCTAGTGTTATAATTTGGCTCTAATATTGCAAATATATTGAGTAACAAACAAATGTAACAAAGCAGATGGAAAATGTTTATGTTAGAGAGGCTGACTTAGCACTAAAAGTAAATGACCTGATAGGATGTGTTATCTGAACTTACCAGCCATGTGTATTGCAATCTGTCCTGGGATTTGCCTCCCAAACCAGATTTTCAGGGCACACAGCACAGGGCCCTTCATCATCTTTCCATAACTTACCATCCCAGCCTCATCTCCTGACACTCCCCTTAGTATTTATGCAAGCACTTCCTATGATCTCTTACCCTTCCAAGCCTGTGCCTGTGCTATTCCCTCTTGCTAGAATGCCTTTTCCTTACTGCTGGTTCTAACTTCCAAGATTCAGTTCAAGTATTTTCTTTCTTGTGAAAACTTCATCTATCTTCCATATAAAAATAGTCATACCCTCATTTATACTCTCACAGCATTTGTACACATGCACATCACCACATTTATGACACTGCATTATAATCATTTGTTCGTGTTCCTCATCAATACCAGACTCTGTGCTCCTTGAGGTGAGGACAGCCCCCAACACTGAGATCACTGCCTGAGACAATGAATCAACGAGACTGTTTTAGGGAGAGTTGTCCAAGCTTCGTGGCAAAATAGAATCTTCTCCTAAACTTATCCAAAAAAGTCCACACAGTTTTATGGTTCTTTTGTTACTCATTCAACGTATCAAGTGTATTTATCTCCTTTCCTCCGGAGAACTAGTACTGTGAAAGTAAAATAATTGTTTTAAAAAAGTACAAACCCAAAATAAGATAAAATAGAGTAGGTAAGAAAACTCTTGGAACTGTAGCTTGAGCTCAGAAAATGTATCTGCTGCAAAGCCGTGTAAGAATGGGGGTCTAGCATCTTGTTTTAACTTTGGTAACAAAGGGAATATATACAGTAGGTTGACATTACCTGTGATTCAAACATTAGCTGTCAAATTTGCCTTCCCACAGTATAAGTTTCTCATATATGTGTGGCTTTGTCTTATAATTTTGGGTTGAATTCATTAAGAAACAATATCAAGTCTGTAGCAAAAGCTAATTTCCAAAGCCGTTCATGTTCAATAATAGTGGCTGGGGGCAGTTCTTGTTTAGAAAAACTTCAGTCTCAACTGTGAACTCGAAGACTGCAAAACTTCATAGCTACCAAGCCATCTAATGACTCTGTCACTAGAGACATCAGGATATCCAGCCTCTATTTCTGACAAAAATTCACAGAAATGATGATGGTTAGATCCACAAGAGCAAATGAAGCTCATGGTTTACACTGCTGGTTCAATAACACATGTGAGATTCCAATACTTTCCATAAAGTACCTGAAAAGGAATCCTGTAATAAATAACCATAAGCTTTAAACACCTTGCATGTTCACAAGTTTTGTGAATTTGCTCAACTCAGCATTTTCTACTCACAAACATTACCACTGTCAATTTGTATATATCTTGGCAGATTCCATTTCAGGTTATACTGAATCGCTATTTTCTCAACTTCTTTGAAAACATCCTCGCCTATAGTTGTTTTACACAGATGATTCAGAGGCTAACTCTTCAGTCACTTCAAACTTGGCACTGATTATCTAATAAATATCAACAACTGATCAGTTATCGGTACGTTGAGAGTCAAGAAAAATCATTCAAAATCACATGCTTTGTTCTTTAATTGATATTGATGTTGCTCCCGAAGTCCAGGACAAGGGTTCTCATTTAATGACACGTAAAATAATTTCACTTTCCCTGGACACAATACTTCTGCTGCTACAATCGAATACAATTTACTTAACCCACCATTGGTAAATGGCTTTCCTTATTTTGCTAATAAATGAGCTACTTTGAGACTTAGTTGGGTTGCAGCTTAATTTTACTTTGTAAAATTTGTAAATAAATTCTGCTGTGATGAGATACTCTGCTCTATATTTTCTTGTTTATCTGACCATTGTTTTCCTATGAGTTGGGAATACTGTGATGCGTACTTAACCCAAGTGCTTAATTTTATGATCACATGTGGACATAAGACCCTGCTCCATTAGTGACATGCAGAAAGTTACACAGCTGGTGACAGAATCAGAGTCAATGGCTTCCCTTGCTCTATCGAACAGCTTCCCACAGAGATAATAAAACCAATGCCTCAATTTAATTCCTAACAGAATAATCTGCACTTAGTTCAGGGCTTCTGATGACCACTAGAATCAACTCGGCAAATTAAGTGAAACGTAATGACTCCTATCCCACCCTAATAATTAAATTTTGCACACCCTGGGTTCCAAAGCCAAAATAAACATCAAATTACAGGCACATTCCTTACTAGACAACTGTGAGCGAAGTTGAAAATGCTCTGTCAAGGATTAGAAGAGAATGTGACCTGCCCCAGAAGTAACAGCTAAAGGGCAAGCTAGCAACAATATATGTGGGAGTCTGAGGTTGATAACGACTCTTGGTTGCAATAAACAAACATGAAATCGGCATAGAATCTGATGGCAAGAAAACGGGATAAATGTGAGAGAAAATAAGAACATCAACAGCTATGAGACTACAGTATTTCAGGGACTCACACAGCATGAACGCCTAAGTCATTTATGCAAAAACGTTAGTTTTAGGGGTAGGGTAGAAAAAAGAGCTACTTCTTCACCCTCAAAAAAGAATTCTATAGGGAGACACAGCTTCAAAACCCATGAGTAGCCCTAAAACAGAATTATAATGAACTTATTTAATGTTATTTAAAGTTTCTTACTATCCCCAACTTTATACACACTTTTGATAACAGACAACGCTATTAAGGTAAGTAGAAATTTAAATAGATGATACATAAATATTAGAAACAGATGACATGAACAGAGATTATGTGGTCGGGATGGTATACTATGTTACACCCTATCACAGGAAACAAAATCCAACTTAGAATTAATTCTCTCTAACCCTCTCCCCCCAGTCCCTCTCTTTCTCTTTCCCTCTCTCTCCCTCCCCTTCCCTACCTTTCTCCCTGCCCCCTAGTTGTCTCCTCAGAGTGGAGAGAAGTGGTAAAAATCTAATGTTTCCATGCATGTGAAGCTCTCTGGGCCAGGCGCGGTGGCTCATGCCTGTAATTCCAGCACTTTGGGAGGCTGAGGTGGGTGGATCACCTGAGGTCAGGAGTTCAAGGCCAGCCTGGCCAACATGGCGAAACCTTGTCACTACTAAAAATGGAAAAATTAGCGGGGTGTGGTGGCATGTGCCTGTAATCCTAGGTACTCGGGAGGCTGAGGTAGGAGAATCCCTTGAACCCAGAAGGTGGAGGTTGCAGTGAGACAAGATAGCACCACCACACTCCAGCCTGGGTGACACAGCGAGACTCTGTCTCAAAAAAAAAAAAAAGAAACCCTCTGGAAAGTGTTTTTAAAAGACTGCTTGGGTCAGCAAATTCTCTAATTTTTCTGGTTATTTGATAGAAACTTAAGCCTCTTTGTCCTCCCCATTCATTAAGAGAAACTAATTACAGAGCTACTGAACGTAATGTTCTAAAAAACACAAAAATATAAAGACAATAGTATTTCATTAAGGTCTCAATGAATGCTCCAGACCCTTAAAAAATGACATAACTTGTACAGCTCCTTAAAATATTTGAGCCCTACAGAATTAGGAGACCCTCAATGAAATGTATGCGTCTAACAATGAACTTTAAAAGTCCAGAAAGCCCTTGTGTGCTTGTCTTATTCAAATACTCAGAAAGAGACAATGAAAGATAATCTAAAATTATATACTTTGTCAGTTTTCATACCCATCAGAAGCCAAACGACTCTCGCAAGACAATTTTTCATTCAATTCTTGAATTCATCAACAACTATTTTCCAGATAAGTTTTTCCTATAATGTCCTCTTATGTACAACTCAGCAGAAACACTGAATGCGAAGAGGCAGGTTTCTTATGTGTATAACAAGTCACATGAGCTTGTCAATGTTTTCACTTGTCTTCTGGGCTTTGATGCAATGGCATCCTATTATGCTACTGATATTTAAGCCAAAGGAATGTGAATAAACCCTCCATGAGAGGAAGGACCTCATCTACCTCATTGGCGGACGCATTCCCAGCATGTAGGAGTCAGGCACACATAGTAGGCAAGCAGTATTTGTTGAATAAAGTGAATGGATTACACCTGTGTGTTCCTTCTTTGGGAGAAGTAGGGAAAAGCAGATGAAGCACAATAAATTCCTCGGCCAGATGCGGTCTATGAGATTTCTGGCAACTGTGTGAAAATCATTGCTAAAGCTGATTCAATAGCCAATGTCAACAATGTTGACATATGCTGTTAACTCATATGAGAAGTTGATGCATAAAAATAAGTTTACTTTGGCAATTCATTACTAAGCCATTATGTTTCATCTTCACACATCTTAAGAAGTGGGTCAGGGCCGGGCGCGGTGGCTCAAGCCTGTAATCCCAGCACTTTGGGAGGCCGAGACGGGCGGATCACGAGGTCAGGAGATCGAGACCATCCTGGCTAACACGGTGAAACCCCGTCTCTACTAAAAAAAATACAAAAAACTAGCCGGGCGTGGTGGCGGACGCCTGTAGTCCTAGCTACTCCAGAGGCTGAGGCAGGAGAATGGCGTGAACCCGGGAGGCGGAGCTTGCATTGAGCTGAGATCCGGCCACTGCACTCCAGCCTGGGTGACAGAGCAAGACTCCGTCTCAAAAAAAAAAATAAAATAAAATAAATAAATAAATAATAAAAAATAAAAATAAAAATAAAAGAAGTGGGTCAGACTTATTACTGAGAATAGCCATCTCTCCCCTCTAGTTCCTTTCCTGCCGATCACCCTCAGCCTACTGCAAGCTATTTTCTGCCCCCAACACTGCTCTGGCCGAGGTGACCAATGACCTCCAGTTGCCTAGTATCATAATACTGTTGACATCTCAATAATATTCAACATAGTTAACCCATCCTAGTCTCTTCCCTGAACTTCCTGTCCCACTTACTCTTCTGTTTTGTTTTGCTGTGTGTGTGTGTGTGTGTGTGTGTGCACGCGGGTGAGGAAGTTTCCCTCATTGCCCAGGCTTGGCTCACTGCAACCTCTGCCTTCCAGGTTCAAGCACTTCTCCCGCCTCAGCCTCCTGAGTAGCCGGGACTACAGGCCTGAGCCACTATGCCCAGCTAATTTTTGTATTTTTAGTAGAGATGGGGTTTCCCCATGTTGGGCAGGCTAGTCTCAAACTCCTGACCTCAGGTGATCCACCCGCCTTGGCCTCCCAAAGTGCTGGGATTACAGGCGTGAGCCACCGTGCCCAGCCTGCCCTGTTTTAACTTTGGCAATTTCTCCTCTTCCTGACACATACATGTGCAAGTTACTTAGCCTTTGCCTAGTTCTCTTTTCTTCTCTTTCTCTAGTCCTCTTTCTAGGTGAGTTCATCTGCTCCAAGAGCTTCAAATAATATCATTATGCCAATGACTCTCAGTGTCTCTCTTCTGAGGGCTAGTACGAGTGGCCTGCTGAATGTTTCTCTGCCACCTGAGATTTAACACATACCCCAAATGAAAACAATCCCCATTCTTTAGCCCCCAAGCTTTCCCCTCCCCATGTTCCCTGGCACTGATGCCACCATTCGCCCAGTGAAGCACTTCGGTAACGTGCAGGTCACGCTGACACCTCACTCCCTCATCCTCACCCAATCCTTCCTTCTGCTCATTTGCCCTCCTGATTTTTTTCTAGAACATCTACTTCTCTCCCTCACCCCTGGTGCCACCATCCCTCAATGCACCCTGTTTCTTTTCTGGACCAGTCTCCTCACATCTACCCTTGCTGCCCTCCAATCCAGACTCATCTTTTTAAAGTGAAAATGTTATCTTGGCTAAAACCATTTAATGGCCTCCCATTGGCTGGTTCCAGATTCTCCCATTTTTTAGGATAAATTTCTGAATCCTTAGTAAGAGTCTACAGAACCCTGGATGATGTCATCTGGTGCTGTCTCTCCAGACAGTTCTTGTGCCACTGTCTTCACCATCATCTCTTAATAGGCTCCTAAAAAATTCAATAATGAAGAAAAACTCAGGAGGACCTTAACATATGAATATTGTGAAAAGTCTCAAAAACAAACAAAAAATCCCTACAGATGTTCCAAATCAAATGACTTGTTTCCAATTTAAAGCCAGTTCTCATTATTCACATTTATCAAAAGTAGTTTTGAAATATCTTTTGCTACCACGAGGCGATAGTTTATCATATAACGACTCCAACCAAAAAACTGCTTCTTCTTCTCAGAGAATGAAGTCACGGAACTTCTCTAAGGTTCTAAAGGTCCTTTGGCCCATGGATTCCAGGATTTTCCAGGCCAGTAAAAAAAATTAATGAGGCCTTGGCACAGGAGGGTCCAAATTTTTATTCTCTCAAATGGAGATGTTAAAACAAAACAAATTCCATGCCCACAACATCTACCTCTGCCGTTAGCTGATTTTTAAGAACGTGTTAGTAACAATGAAAACTGGAAGTCCATACAATCAGAATAAAGATTAACATTCTAAATTAATAATTTTAGTTTTGCATTCTTACTTTTCTGATTTCATTGAAAACAGCTTCCCAAACTGACACCAGTGGCCAGACTAGACTTTGCTAATCGCTGTTCTAGGTAAGAACTATTACATCCATTGAGAGGTTGTTGATTCTTCTTCTGAAAATAGCTATCAAAATACTTTTGCTAGAATAAATAAAGCTATTGAGAAAGAAGAAAAAACAGCCTCCAACACCTGAAACTGCTCTGAGTCCCACAGCTATATCTCAATATTATTACAAGCCCATCTGACACTCACAGCCCGGTAAGCTCTGTTTTCCTCCTGGACATAAACAATCTCACAGATAGCTACCTCGGATAAGATTATTTGGAGACGTGACAAAGAAAGACAAAGCAATGCCACTTGAGGATTTTGTCCAAGCACAGACAAAAACAAGGTCACCTGCAACGCAAAACACCAAGCATCCCCTTCTCTTGCTAAGTAGAATGGCTGTTGCTTCCTTAGTCATAGAATTGCCCCTTTCTTTTTTTTTTTTTAAATTATACTTTAAGTTCTAGGGTACATGTGCACAACGTGCAGGTTTGTTACATATGTATACATGTGCCATGTTGGTGTGCTGCACCCATCAACTCGTTTAAGAGCATTCTATCTACAGCAAAGCCCGGTTCCTTAGTCTTACCCGAAATCATGCAACCAAAGTTCAAATTCTGTAATGGGTTTTTTTCTATAACCCACCGTCGCTCATGGTGTGTGTTCTTATTTGCCTCAAAGAACACTAAACCCAATTTGTTCAACTCATAGTGTGTTCCTGGTGGACTTTGAATGAAGGGCCCTGACAGTAGCAAAGTATCAAACCCTTTCAAAATTCCGGTAATACCAACTACCCTCAAGCAAATTAATTCCCTACCCACGGTAGAGCAATTTTATTTTACGGCCTTTCAATCGAGTCCGCATATATGTTCTGTGCATTTTTCTATTACAAGAAAAACTGTATATACTATTCTGGATTCTACTTTTATCTGCTAAACATTATATCAGTTTTAATGGCTAAGTCATATCCCAACATGATTTTAAAGAATTTCTCCTTACAGGTATAAAAGAAAGTACATCTTGCCTCCACTTTCAATAACCGACCTAAGCTATTCAAGACCATCTCATATTCAGCCTCAGGCCAGATGCGCCAGGTTCCTACTTATCCGGTCTGTTGGCAAAGACAAACGCAGTCTGACTGCTTTATAAAGAAATGAATTATGAAAGAGTACTAGCGTCAAGAGTACTCGGGCGTTAGGCATGTTCAGTAAACAACAGTGTAACCTCTGGCTAAAGATTTTCTCACTCTAGGTCTACTTCCTCTTCTGTAAAATAAAAGGGTCACGCTAGTCTCTCACTGTCTCTTGCAGTTAGGAAATCCGTGGCCCTGTGACTTGCTCTTGGGAAAGAGCCACGGGACAGGCGATCCCATGACTTGGGTGCAAAAGGCCACAGGGGGCCCTCTGGGGCATGCCCTGGGCTGCTAGCACCGCCTAGGCTAGGGACCACTCAGCGTTTCCCAGGGCCCTGCAGTATCCTGAGCTGAGCTCCTGAACTTCTTCGGAAGAAAGCACCTGGCCATCAGGCAGTCTGTCCTTGATTAACCCACACAGGTCTACCAGAACATTTTATTTAAACAGTTCAAAATGCAAGGGCCTGGAACTGGTTATTCAAGTACACTCACTCAAATTTGCGAATATGCGAATCACTTCCAGGTATCCTGCAGAGATCAGGATTTCCTTTAAAGGTGTTCTAGTTCCATCCAGGTAGCACCGAATCAACCGAGGACGGGGTTCACCAGCCCGCTTTGCACCAATATCCCTGTACACGAAACCACAGACCCCCGAAAAGACGCTGCCCAGCACCAGGTGTTCGTCGTCCCCGCCCGCCCCGCCACACCTGCGCCTCCATCCGCGCCCGCACCTGCACGCCCCTCTCCGCGCCTCGTCTCAAGCTCACTCACCGGCGGCGCGTGTTGCGCGACAGCACAGCTGACGGCGGCAGCCAGGAGCACTAAGGCGAGGCGACTCCGGCCCAGCATCGCTCCGGGGACCAACGCCACTCCTCGGACGCCAGCAGAGGCAAAGAGAAGAGCCGCCTGGGCCGGGGGTAGGCCACGCCCCCCTCCGCCGCGTGACCCGCGACCTGGGACCGCACCATCCCAGGCAGTGGGGGAGCACTCGGAGGAGGCGGGACTGGACGGAGAGGACGGGGCTTTTCAGTGCCGTGAAAAGGGTGGCATAGAGAGAGAGGGCGCCTTCCAGGCTGGGAAGGGAGCAGCAGAAGAAGAGTCGCGCTCGCCCCTGGCGCGTGGCCTGATCCATCGCCCTCCCCCACCGCGGGCACTGGTCGGACCGAGCCGGAGCCCCGCCCCGTGGGTGGGGCCGGGAGCATCACCCGCGCAGCTTCGCCGGGACGCCTGCGGCAGGCGGGTGCAACCTGTCTCGGGTATTCAAGTGTCCTCGATACCCACCAAACGGATCCAAAGAGTCTCAACACCAATATAACATCCCACCCTGACCCATCTTTGCCCTCTGAGGAAAGCGGGCCCGAAATGAGTTATTCATCCCCACCGCGGGGTCAGGGACAAGAAGCAGTTGAGTGGCCGAGGAGGAAGAGAGAAACGAATCCACTCGGGTCCTCCAGGCTGTTGGTTACCCACTTGGGCTTTCACAGCAGAGCTGCCAAATCCCAGAATTGAGGCCTCGGTGAAAAGCGCGCTTAGACTTGGGGAGGAGGCCAGGTGGGACCCGCGAGCCTTATCTCCCAGCCAAACTCTGCCGTTCATTAAGCGGCTGCGTTTCCTCCTAACTGGCGAAGGACTCAGGTGGGCGGGGCAAAGCTCAGTCTGGGAGGAGGCCGAAGCGAGTAGCTCGGCAGGGAGACTCGCTTGGCTTTCGTGCCGTCCGTGGACGCAGTCGCGCGAGTAGGTGACCGGGTTGGATTTCAAAGTCCTGCAGGAAATCCTGCCCTCTGGGTTGCACTTCCTGGTTGAGCCTCTGAAGTCTCAAGCAGCATTGTTTTAGTGCTTTGATGAAGCTCAGCACGCTACCGAAATCTCCATTATCCATTTGTATTATTTCTTTAGAAAACTCAACAATCTTTTTGTTGGAGGTGGGGAAATGAGAAGGTGATGTTTTGTTTTACTTTTTTTCCTATTTTTTTAAAGGGGGAGTAGATGACAGTGTTCTCCTTAAGGAGGAAGTTTAACTTTTGAAGTATACCACATGCTTAAAACACACTTGAGTTCCTGCATGAACAGTAAGCTAGCAGATGGTAGAAATATTCGTTATTAATTCAAAAATATTTACTGCGGACTTACAATGTGCCAACCATGTCTCCTGACTCTGGGGATAAGCAGTGAACAACAAAAAGACCAAGTTCTTCCACCCTGAGGCTTATATTCTAGGTGAGAAATGGGCAATAAACATAATAGGTAAGAAAATTACTTGGGATGTTAGTGATAAATGCTGTGGAGAAAAAGGGGGGGCCAGGAGCATCAAATGTGGAGATCAGAAGTGGTAGAGTCACAGTTTTAAATAAGAGGGACAGATAGACATGATTAAGGAGGTGAAGTTTGAGCAGAAGTTTGAGGGAGGCCAGGAAGCTAGTTTTGTGTGTGCCCAAGAAAGAGTATTCTAGGCAGAGACAGCAGCTGTTAAAAGGCTTAAAAGGGAGAATGTGCCTGGCATGTTCAGTTACAGCAGACGTGTGTGGGTCTGGCACAGAAGGAACAAGGGGAAAAGAAGAAAGAAGTATTAATAGATAAAGTAAGGGAGTTAAGGAGAGCAGGGCAAATTCTGTAAGGCATTCAGAGCCATTTCACTCCAGAAAAAAAAGTGTAATGTTGAATACACGTGTTAAATGTTGAATCTATTGAATTACCTTGGAGCTTAAAAATAAGTGTGCCAAGAAGAAGAGGATTCCCATCTTTTAGTTGTTATTACTAAATCAAATAGCTATTTGATTTGAAGATCATTCCTCTTCAGTACTCTTGAGCGCGATTTAAACATGTCACCGAGCATATTTTTTTCCCTACAAGAGGATGTTAATTGGTGATTAGGTAGTCTAGCAAAATCAGTTACTTTATGGAAAAAATGTGTCGATTGACATAGTATTCTTAGGCACCACTTTCGTAGAACTATGCATCTAACTTTCAAAGGCCTATTATATACTGATATTCTTTTCAGATAAAATGTAAATCTACTTCCCTAAAATTAAACCATTTTATGCATGTCTTTTTTTTTTGAGACGGAATCTCACTTTGTCGCCCAGGCTGGAGTGCAGTGGCGTGATCTCGGCTTACTGCAAGCTCTGCCCCCCAGGTTCACGCCATTCTCCTGCCTCCCGAGTAGCTGGGACTACAGGCGCCCACCACCATGCCTGGCTAATTTTTTTGTATTTTTAGTAGAGATGGGTTTCACTGTGTTAGCCAGGACGGTCCCAATCCTCTGACCTCGTGATACGCCCGCCTCGGCCTCCCAAAATGTGGGGATTACAGGCGTGAGCCACCGTGCCCGGCATGTCTTTTTTTTCTTACACGTGTATGTGTTTTTTTTGCCTACACCATTCTTTAATACTAGAAATGTACAGAAAGTCAAGGCAAGGTGTGTGTAGGAGACTTTGCAGTGGTTTTTGGCATACTGATCTGTTCATAGAAAATGGTATTTAAATGTACAAATGCATGATCGTGTCCATGGAAAGGGTGGCTCAATACTGCAAAGAAGCATCAAGTTTAAGACTTGGAAAACCTGTTTAGCGTGCAAGAGTCAGGATATGTAATCAGATTGTTTATGGAATAGCTGAAGTTCTTGGCAAGCCGTGGACTTCCTAATCTCCCACCTAACATTCCTAGGTTCCTGAGGTGGAGCCTTGATTTAAAAGCATTGCAACCTAGCCACCCCACCCTAAATGAAGCCTATCGCATATAACACCACATTACTTGGAACAGGTTTGACTTGGTTTAGTAAAACTGAATATACAAAAATGTGTACTAAAAGGTCAAGAGATACGGAAATAATGTTTCAGTTAGAGAAATTTTTTTAACTTTATTGACATTTTTTATGAATAAGGAAGCTTTTTATTTTACAGGTCTTTGTGGGAAGAAACAAAGAAATCACAAAAGTAATTAAGAGAGCTCAAATAATGGGTAAGAGTACCTCAACAACTGAATTGAGCTAGCTGAAATTGTGCTTATTATGCTTTGTCAAGAACTTTAATTATCTCTTCACGGGGTTTATGCCAGTTACATACAAGGATCCTGCATATTTTAGGGACCCTAAAGTTTATAACATCAGATATCAGGAATAAATTCTATCACATTGCCACTAATAAACTTTTTTTATAGTAAGTGCTTGTATGATGCCAATACTGACTCAAACCAACCTTTGGATAGAAAAGTGTTTCAGGAGTGACGTAAAGAATGACACTTCCCCTTCATATCAATCAAGGTTCATTAAGCAAATCGCTTATTTAAAATGTTATCACATTTTACATATGTTGAATAAAAGTGGTTCTGTATGACTGTCATTATATCTGGTCCCCAGATAGCTCATACAATGTAATACACCATTCAACTGAATGGAGTTAAAACTGCTCAGAATGATTTTCTAACTAGCAAATGTAAGTATGCCTGGTTAAGAGATCTTCCCTTTGTAGAAATGTTACATTGGGATGTACAGTGGTGCTGTCAACAGGAGGACAAAATATTCCTAGACAAGTCTATCCTCAAACCAGTAGTGTCTTTTACATAAAAAGATGATTTATATCTAATAGACACTGAAGGTGATAAACATGTATGTATATATGTATCAGTTCTGAGTTCCACTGACCTGTCCCAAACACACTGGATTACCAGGCTTGTACTGTACTCAAAATTATGGATTTGCTAAATTTCGGGCAAAGGACTCTAAAGTAGAGGAGACATTACTGTTTGTGTTGGGTTATAGTTGCATAATAATTAAGGCTGCCAGATTTAGCAAGTACAAATTTAAATTTTAGATCATGTTTTGCAAATTTATTGCGTGATATACAGCATTATATCTGGCAACTCTAGCCATAGTGTACTTCTAAAAAATTATCACTTAAGGAGAATTTTAATGACTCAGATAAATTTTCATACAAATTTCTTCCCACATTGTGAAAATGAGGCTATTCTTGCTTTTCTGATACTTTTCTTTTTTAATAGAGATGGTTCTCACTGTGTTGCCCAGGCTGGTCTCTAAATCCTGAACTCAATCAGTCCTCCTGCCTTGTCTTCCCAAAGTGCTGGGAGTATAGCTGTGAGCCACTGTGCCTGGCCTCACTTTTCCAATTCTAAAGAATGTGTCTGTGTAAGCCTTTCCCTCAACAACTTATTGAAAGGTGAAAAAAGGTTTGGAAATAAAAGCATCTGATGTTCGAAAAAGTACTTTGTAAAATAAATGCACTAAGACTTATCTGTGGATTACTGCAAACAGGTGAACATAGTAAAAACAAATGAACTTACCTTTACTAGGTAAGCAAGTAGCTCAACCTAGTAAAAACAATAAAAATGTTTGGCTTTACCCATCAGCCAAATTAAAAAATCTCCTTTTAAGGTTAAAAGGATCAAAACGTGGGAGACGGTGAATGTTCACCAAAACCTTCATCTTTTTCAGTCTCTTCAGCTGTTTCTGGGCTGCTCATTTTGGATGCTTTTTTTTTTTTTTTTTTGGTTACTACTATCAGTTTCTGTTTTAGATGGTTTGTCTTGTGTGTCTAACAGCCATGATCTCTTTTTTTTGAGACGGAGTCTTGCTGTGTCGTCCAGGCTGGAGTGCAGTGGCGCGATCTCGGCTCACTGCCAGCTCCGCCTTCTGGGTTCACACCATTCTCCTGCCTCAGCCTCCTGAGTAGCTGGGAGTACAGGCGCATGCCATCACGCCCAGCTAATTTTTTTATTTTTAGTCAAGACGGGGTTTCACCGTGTTAGCCAGGATGGTCTTGATCTCCTGACCTCGTGATCCGCCCGCCATGATCTCTTGAATTGCCAGCTAAGTCTAAGGCTTTATACTTAATCATTTGTGGTGTACTAGCTAGACTAGCTTCAGGAATGTCAGTGTGTTCTACCATTAAGTTCAGATTGTCTACTACATCGAGATAGTGGTTGTTGTTACAGCTACCTTTAGAAACATATCTATTTTTTAAAGACATAACACATGAATGAAGAAATTTAGATTCTGGTAAAAAGGTCCGTAATGCTTGACAAAGAAAAATGTTCTCCTGAGTGTTTTTGGATTCTCTTCTCTCATGCTGCCTGACTCTGGGCTCATCTCCTTTTTTCAATTTCTCTTTTTAATCTGTTTACATCCTTTACTAGTTTATCTACTGCTTGTTCACTGTCTTCCACTTTTTTGCATATACTCTTAATTCCTCTTGTAATGAAGCATACATTTCATTTATCTTATGTACCTCCCGTAAGGATCCATCTTCAAAAAATTTAGAGCTGTGTGTTTGTACTGCTTGGCTAAAACCAGCGGACATACAGGAACCTGATACAGTTTTATAACCTAGTTGTTCAGACATGCCCAGATTGGCAACCACTGAAGGTACCCTGTGAAAAAGTCCTTTTTGAGGTTTATATAAGGCATGTTCCAGTCGATGAGTAGAGCAGCTTTCTGTTATGATACTTGGTGTTCATAGCAGAAAAACAAGGTCTTGGTTTGAAAAATGCTCCTGCAAGTTTTTGTGAAGCAGTCTCTCTCTAAATGTCATGATCTGATCTGAATGACGATGGAATTTGTACCAACCCACCACATTCTTTGTGACATTTGATAATATTTTCTTCAGTGCTTGCTCATTTACTTCACCTGAAGAATTATCAAAGCTGAAAAGCTGATAGCATGGAATATATTTCTCAATGTCAATTGCATAAACAACTTCAACATCATCCATTTGGGAATCAGTAATGCTATTTTTTTTTTTTTTTCCGGATTCAAGCAATTTTCCTGCCTCAGCCTCCTGAGTAGCTGGGATTACAGGTGCCCGCCACCACGCCCGGCTAATTTTTGTATTCTTAGTAGAGATTACAGGTGCCTGCCACCACGCCCAGCTAATTTTTGTATTCTTAGTAGAGACGAGGTTTCACTGTGTTGGCCAGGCTGGTCTCGCACTCCTGACCTTGTGATACGCCCACCTCGGCCTCCCAAAGTGCTGGGATTACAAGAGTGAGCCACCGTGCCCGGCCCCAGTAATGCTATTTTTGGCTTCAACTTTTACTTCCCCAAGAATACCGTCTCTGAGTCCATACTGAGGTGCTGGAAGGGGAGTGCGCTGAGCACAAAGCCCGAGAGCGCCACCGACGTGCTCTGGCCCTCCATGCTGCCGCTGCCTTAGGCTGCACGAGAGGGCCAAGAAATAAACATTTTAACAGAAGCATTCACCAATACGAAGGCGTGGCCTGCCCCCCCACACCTGTGGGCGTTCCTCATTAGGTGGAATGAGAGTCTTGAGAAAAGAAATGAGACACAGAGACAAAGTATGGAGAAAGAAAAAATGGGCCCAGGGGACCGGCGCTCAGCATACAGAGGACCCGCGCCAGCACCGGTCTCTGAGTTCCCTCAGTATGTATTGATCATTATCTTTACCATCTTAAAGAAAAGGAAGTGGCAGGATAATAGGATCATTATAGGGAGAAAGTCAGCAGTAAGACATATGAATAAAGTTCTCTGTGACATGAATAAGTTTAAGGAAAAGTGCCGTGCCTTGATACGCATATGCAAACATCTCCATAAACCTTTTTAGTGCATAAAGAGCAGCATTGCCGCCAGCACGTCCCACCTTCAGCCCTAAGGCGGTTTTCTCCCATCTCAGTAAACAGAACACACAATTGAGTTTTACACTGAGATGTTCCATTGCCCAGGGACGGGCAGGAGACAGATGCTTTTCTCTATCTCAACTGCCAAGAGGCCTTCTTTCCTCTTACACTAGTCGTCCTCAGCACAGACCCTTCACAGGTGTCAGGCTGGGGGACAATCAGGTCTTTCCCTTCCCACGAGGCCATATTTCAGACTATCACATGGGGAGAAACCTTGGACAATACCTAGCTTTCCTAGGCAGAGGTCCCTGTGACCTTCTGCAGTGTATGTGTCCCTGGGTACTTGAGATTAAGAGAATGGTGATGACTTTTAACCAGCAAGCTGCCTTCAGTCACTTGTTTAACAAAGCACACCCTGCACAGCCCAAATCCATTAAACCTTGAGTCACCACAACAGGTGTCTCTTGCAAGGACAGGGTTGGGGGTAGGCTCACAGATTAACAGCATCTCAAATACAGAACAAAATGGAGTCTCTTATGTCTACTTCTTTCTATATAGACACAGTAACAGTCTGATCTCTCTTTCTTTTCCCCACACCAACAATGGGTTACTTAATTTTTTTCAAGGCTTAATATATTTAAAATGTATTCTGAGTTTCAAACAGGTTTTTGTTCAACTCTTCAGGAAGGGATCTAGATAATAAAAGATGTTTAAAAATGGAAAATCAGAAACCATACAAAATTATTGTTTCTTTTTCTGTAGCAGCTTTATCACACCAAAAAAGATGTTTTATTTTTAGTTCTCTTTTATTTTCTTGAGACAGGGTCTCTCTCACTTTGTCACCCGGGCTGGAGTACAGTGGTACAGGAGAATAGCTTGAGCTTCAACCTCCTGGGCTCAAGCTATCCTCCCGCCTTAGCCTCCTGAGTAGTTGAGACTACAGGCACAAGCCACCATGCCCAGCTGATTTTTTTCATTTGCAGACAGGGTCTCCCTGTGGTGCCCAGGCTGGTCTCGAACTCCTGGGCTCAAGTGATCCTCCCACCTTGGCCTCCCAAAGTGCTGGGATTACAGGCGTGAGCCACTGTGCCCAGCTTGTTTTATTTTTAGATGATAAAAAATGTTAAATCATCACCTTCAGCTTGAGGTATATTGATACTGTATTTTATTCCTCTACAAAACTATAAATTTAGTGCTCACATTTAATGTAATTGTTCCTCCATATGATATCAAAATAAAATAGTTATATTATTCTTTTTTAAAAAAATTTACTTTAAATACTGCAATACATGTGCAGAACATGCATGTTTGTTACACAGGTATACATGTGCCATGTGGTCTGCCGCACCTATCAACTTATCATCTAGGTTTTAAGCCCTACATACATTAGGCATTTGTCCTAATGCTCTCCCTCCCTTCCCCCCCATATTCATTATTCTTTTCTTTGCACTTACCTTTCTGTTTCTATTGAAACATTTTTCATGTCTCATCGAACCTGACACCCGAAACATGTTGGAATTTGAAGAGCCACTTAAAAAAACACTTTGTTCTATTTCCACTTTTCTTGATGAGACCTAGGGTTCTGACCCCAAAATTATTTTCAGTTTAACTCAAATGTGATCATCTCTCAATGTTTTTGCCATTTGGACTTCATATTTCCACATAGTTTCATTTTTCATAGTTCCATTTTACAAAAATAATTATAGTAATAAGTTCATGCTAAATTCATTTAGTCTGTCACACATATTGATCTCTTAATGTAGGTGCTGGGTAACAGTGATCAAATGATTCCTGCCCTCCTGGACTTTCAGTCTAGTGGTAGAGAAAAATAAAGATGGAGGAGAACGTGTAAATCCAACAAGTAGCTTGAAACTTCAATACATTTCACTCATTCTTCCAGGCTCTACCATCTGGTTGCATATTGTACATTGGGAATGTTTCACCAGCCTCAATTCCACTGTTCATTATGTGGCCCGTATGTGACTTAGATGAGACACATTCTTACCCTTATCTCTCGGGGCGAGCCTCAATTGGCTTACGACATTTAAAGTCTCCTTATACCTCTTGCCACAGTGCTTGGCTTAGGCCTTAGTCACTCAGGCACTTAAACCAAACAGGCCATGGTTTGAAGCTCAGGACGTTTGCTCTATAATTGAGGCAATTGTCATCTCTCTCTCTCTTTTTTTTTTTTTTTTTTTTTTTTTTTTTTTTTTGAGATGGAGTTTTGTTCTTGTTGCCCAGGCTGGAGTGCAGTGGCACAGTCTTGGCTCACTGCAAACTCTGCCTCCCAGGTTCAAGCAATTCTCCCGCCTCAGCCTCCTGAGTAGCTGGGATTACAGGCACCCACCACCCCGCCTGGCTAATTTTTTGTATTTTTAGTAGAGATGGGGCTTCACCATGTTGGCCAGGCTGGTCTCAAATTCCTGACCTCAGGTGATCCACTTGCCTAGGCCTCCCAAAGTACTGGGGTTACAGGTGTGAGCCACCATGCTCGGCCTTGCCTTCTCTCTTCTAATATGAAAGAGGAAGCTAGGAATCCCCATTGCTGCTGGCATGCATGCTATAAACCTGAAGGGAGCCGCCTAAGATGAAATTGATACTGTGGAGTGCACAGTGGAAAGATGCAAAGAAACTGGGTCATTGATGACATTGTCAAGATGCTAGATCAACCAACCCCAGATCCTGTCCAGCAACTGGACTCTTCATTTACATCAGCCACTACTCTGTTATTGAAGCTTGGACAAGTTGGTTTGCTTGCAAGTTAAATTACTGTATCTGAGAGCATCCTAACTGATACATAAAAATAGACATTTCTCCCTTGTTGAGAAGCGGATATACAGTAAATCTATGAAGCTTAAGTTTTAGTACCTTCACTGGCTCATGCCCCTTCCCAGCCTTTTACCAAATTTTATACTTGTAATTTTGTATTCTTTTCCTTAAGGAGGACCACTCAAATTGCATAAGATTCAGGTGTCACAAAACCTGGATCTAGCATCAGATGTTTTCGGAAAAAAACGTCCACCTTTCTCTGCAATCTCCTCCATTCATGTCTCCCTAGGGAAGGAGAGATGTATCTAATTGGTAATTAGTTGAAAAGATCACCGAACATGCATGGCCTGGCCTCTCTTCTGGCGCTCTCATTCAGATCTGCCTACCCACAGTAGTAGATCTGCCTGCCCACAGTGGTAATCCCACTGCAGCAAGCCTTGGATGACAAGAGTGAACGTCATCCAATGAGTGAAGCCTTGGATGACAAGAGTGGACGTGAAAGTAGTTGCTGCCTTTGACCACGTCTTCCCAAAGTGACACATCACCAACACACTTTAAAATCATGACGTTATAACATAATGGCTGTGAAGATTTGGAAGAAAGCACTCTAAAATGAGAGCTCTGGGAGACCTAGAGAGAAGGCAGTCAAGGAATGGTGCCTATAAGCACTTCCTGCCAGCAGGGTGCACATCCGGTCCCTACGCCTCCATCCTCACCCTGCCCTCAGCTCACTCTCCTCCTGTTAGAAATTGACTGTGCCCCTGAAAAGTCATTTGCATTTGTCTAATGACTGAGTACACAAGTTCATTCCAAAGTAGAAGGTGTTGGAATTCCATTTTGGCCTGAGGTCAAAATTGTTTTCTCTGTTTCAGCTTAATGAACAAGAAAGCAGAATCTAATCTGTGTATATTTCTAATGCCTGCGTATATTTCTCAACTGTTTCCTGGCTCAGAAAGGTGAGGAGTATGACAGTCACCCTGAAATGACAAGAGAAGCCAACAATAACAATTATAGTAATAACGTGTGTACAGAAAGTACTAAACGACCATTAAATGAAGAGCAGATTACTAGGTGTTATGGAAGATACATATGCAGGGAAATACAAGTTCCAGATCTCAGGGAGTTTGCAAGTGAAAAAGAATATCACACTAATATATATATACAAGGGGACTTCAAAAAGTTCATGGAAAATGAAATTAAAGGATAAAAAGTATAAACTTTATTTCTTAACATAAGCACCATCAAGGTCAAGACACTATTGTCATCGATACCAGCCATTTAGTCCATCCTTAAAAAAATGAGGGTCCCGGGAATTTAACCATGTCAATACAGTCTTTATTAACTGAAGAAAAATGGGTGCCCTTTACAGATTTTTTAAGATTAGGAAACAAAAAGAAGTCAGAATGATTTCCCGTGGAAGCTCTTGCAAAATTGCCCTCGTTTGATGAGAGGAATGGGCAGGAGCATTGTCATGGTGAAGAAGGACTCTCTGGTGAATCTCCTGGGCATTTTTCTGCTAAAGCTTTGCTTTCTCAAAATACTCTAATAATAAGGAGATGTTGTCATTTTTTGGCCCTTTAGAAAATCAACAAGCGAAATGCCTTGAGCATCACAAAGAACTGTTGCCATGATCTTTGCTCTTGGCTGCTTTGTTTGTTTTTGGAGAGAGAGTCTTGTTCTGTCACCCAGGCTGGAGTGCAGTGGCGCAATCTTGGCTCACTGCACCTGCACTCTGCACCTCCCAGGTTCACACCATTCACCTGCCTCAGCCTCCCAAGTAGCTGGGATTACAGACATGCACCAGCACTCCTAATTTTGTATTTTTATATTTATATTTTTATTTTACTGTTATTTTTTGGAGATGGAGTATCGCTCTGTCACCCAGGCGGGAGTGCAGTGGCGCCATCTCGGCTCACCGCAACCTCTGCCTCCCACGCTCAAGCAATTCTCATGCCTCAGCCTGCGGAGCAGCTGGGATTACAGGTGCGTGCCGCCACACCTGGCTAATTTTTGTATTTTTAGTAGAGACAGGCTCTCACCGTGTTGACGAGCAGGGTCTCAAACTCCTGACGTCAAATGATCCACCTGCCTCGGCCTCCCAAAGTGCTGAGATTACAGGTGTGAGTCACTGCACCTGGCTTAATTTTTGTATTTTTAGGAGAGACGAGGCTTCACCATGTTGGCCAGGCTGGTCTCAAACTCCTGGCCTGAAGTGATCCACCTGTCTCGGCCTCCCAAAGTGCTGGGATTACAGGTGTAAGCCACCGCGCCTGGCCTGGTCTGCTTTTGCTTTGACTGCACCATTTGCGATTCTTGGAAGCCACTGCTTTGATCGTGCCTTGTATTCAGGATCCTTCTGGTAAAGCCATCCTGTTATAGTTCTTCAAATAAATGCTTCAGCATCTTGATCTCACTTGTTTAAAATGTTCATTTAAGGCCAGGCGCAGTGGCTCACGCCTGTAATCCCAGCACTTTGGGAGGCCAAGGCAGGCGAATCACCTGAGGTCGGGAGTTCGAGACCAGCCTGACCAACATGGAGAAACCCCGTCTCTACTAAAAATATAAAATTAGCCAGGTGTGGTGGCACATGCCTATAATCCCAGCTACTAGGGGGGATTGCTTGAACCTGGGAGGCGGAGGTTGCGGTGAGCCAAGATCGTGCCATTGCACTCCAGCCAGGACAACAAGAGTGAAACTCCTAAAAAATAAGTTCATTTAAAAGGTCTGCTGTTGACTGCAGCTGATCTGGGTGTAATGGTTTTGGCATCCACTGAGTGGAAGGTTTGCTCAACTTTAATTTTTCATTTGTAATTGTGTAAGCCGAACCAGTGAGATGTCTATGCTGTTGGCTGTTGTTTGTGCTGTTAATTGTTAGTCCTCTTCAATTAGGGCATGAAGGTGATGAATTTTTGTCTCACAAATGGATGTAATGATCCGGCACTGGGGGTTTCCTCTTCAACACTGTCTCATCCGTTTTTAAATTGAGTTATTTGTTTGTAAACTGCTGCTTTCTTTGGGGGCATTGTCACCATAAACTTTTTGTAAAGCATTTGTGATTTCACTGTTCTTCCACCAAAGCTTTACTGTAAATTTGATATTCTTGCTTCAATTTTACAGAATTTGTGTTGCTCAGATAGAGACTGTTTTCTAACTGACGACTTCTTCTTCTTAGTACCTCCAGCTAGATCCTTTGAGACATATTACAGCAAGATAGTATGAGTTTATTTTGGTGCAAACAAATTTTGAAATCATGCATAGTTTTTTTTTTGTAGCATGCATTTTCCATGGACTTTTTGAAGTCCCCTTATATATATAGACTTATAAAGGCAGCTTCAACTGAAACATACTTTACACATGTTCTGTTATATGTGGTTGAAGATATAAAATTACCATTTTTGTAGGTAAAATGTATTTGAATATTAACACTTTCATATTGCCAACCTAATTGTTACCATCACCCAAAATATTCACAGTTACTTGACTTGGAAACTTCAACATTCCAGAACATTCACAGTTACTTGACTTGGAAACTTCAACATTGTAGAGCATTCACAATTACTCGACTTGGAAACTTCAACATTCCAGAACATTAACAATTACTTGACTTGGAAACTTCAACATTCCAGAACATTCACAATTACTTGACTTGCCATCACGCTGTAATTACCTGTAGACCTCTGGGGTCCCCTGCTTCTCCTCACTCCTTGAAGGTTTTGACTCCTGACTCACTGTCGCTCTTTTAAATGTGACTCTTGGCAACATTCTTGGTGATTTCAACATCCACAAAGACAACCTTTCCAGTATTCTCGTTTCTTGACTTCTGAAAATGTTCTTGGATGCCATTTTACCTCAAATACCCAGTTCCATGGTTGTATCTTAGACACTGGAATATTTACATCATTTTGCTTCTGGGGTACCACTCTTTTGATTCTTCCCTTACTCATTGGCCACATTTTGAATAGTCTGTTGGTTTCTCCTCATCAACTGACCTCTATATGCAGGAATACCCTAGGGCCTGGTCATCAGACATCGTTTTTTCTTTGTCTGTGCTCACCACTTAATGTGACCTCATTCACTCTCATGACTTTAGTCCCATCTGAATACTGATGACAACTATGGTTTAAATACGTCCCCTCCAAAATTCAGGTGTTGCCAGTGTGCTGATAATAAGAGGTGGCTTCTTGAAGAGGTGATTAAGTCATGAAGGTTTCTCCCTTATGAATGGAATTAAGGCCTTTATTAAAAAGGCTTCTCAGCCATCATCCTCAGCAAACTAACACAGGAAAAGAAAACCAAACACTGCATGTTCTTACTCATAAATGGGAGCTGAACAATGAGAACACATGGACATAGGGAGGGGAACATCACACACTGGGGCCTGTCAGGGTAGGGTGAGGGGACGGAGAGCATCAGGAAAAATAGATAATGCATGTGGGGCTTAATACCTAGGTGATGGGCTGACAGGTGCAGCAACCCACTGTGGCATATGTTTACCTATGTAACAAACCTGCTCATTCTGCATGTGTATCCTGGAACTTAAAGTAAAATTTACACAAAAGAAAATATAAATGGTTAATTAACAAATAAAAATGTATTTCACCTCAAAAATAAAAATAAAAAATAAAAAGGCTTCACCAAGCATTTGGCATCTTTTGCTCTTCTTCCTTCTACCAGATGAGAACACAGTAAGAAGGCTGCACCAGAGGCTGTGCTCTTGATCTTGGACTCAACCTCCAAAACTGAGAAAATAATTATCTGTTCTTTATAAATTGCCTTATGTCAGGTACTCTGTTACAGCAGCACAAATGGATGAAGACAGTGATTTCCAAATTTATATCACTAGCTCAGACCTGTCCTCTGAATTCAGATTCTTATATGTAGCTGCTTCTCAGCCTCATCTACTTTGGATATCTAATAGGTATCTTGAATGTGCCCTGTCTAAAAAAGAACTTATGGGCCAGGCACAGTGACTCATGCCTGTAATCCTACCATGTTGGGAGGCTGAGGCAGGTGGATCACCTCAGGTTAGGAGTTCGAGACCAGCCTGGCCAATGTGGCAAAACCCTGTCTCTACTAAAAATACAAAAATTAGCTGGAAGATTGGCATGTGCCTGTAATCCCAGCTACTCGGGAGGTTGAGGGAAGAGAATCGCTTGAACCTGGTACGTGGAGGCTGCAGTGAGCCGAGACTGCGCCATTGCACTCCAGCTAAGGCAACAAGAATGAAACTCGGTCTCTAAATAAATAAATAAATAAAAATAAAAAAGAACCTATTTTCTTATACACTGTCTCTTTCCCAAATCTTCCCTATCTCAGTAAATGGCACGTTCATCTTTCTAGTTTGTTTAGGCCAAAAAATCTTACAGTTACTTTCATTTTTCCCTTTCTTACCACATACTCAATGCACCAGCAAATCCTATTAGCTTTACCTTCAAAATATATGATACCCAGAATCCGACCACTTCTCACCACTTTCTACTTCTGCTTTTCTTCCAGGTTACTCTTATCTGGATTATTGTAGCCACCTTGTAACCGGTATCCCCGCTTTCTCCCATCCCCCATCTAATCTCCACAAAAATCAGAGCATGTCACTCCTGGCCCCAAGGTCCCCTCAACGACTCCACCCCACCCCACTCAGATCTTTTTTTTTTTTTTTTCCGAGATAGAGTCGTGCTCTGTCTCCTAGGCTGGAGTGCAGTGGTGCTATCTCAGCTCACTGCAACCTCCACCTCCTGGATTCAAGCGATTCTCCTGCCTCAGCCTCCTGAGTAGCTGGGACTACAGGTGCACATCACGCCTGGTTAATTTTTATGTTTTTAGTTGAGAATAGGGTTTTACCACGTTGGCCAGGCTGGTCTCGAACTCCTAACCTCAGGTGATCCACCCACCTTGGCCTCACAAAGTACTGGGATTACAGGTGTGAGCCATCATGCCCAGCCTAAAGTCAATTATCTTACCATGGCCCACAAGGCTGCTTTGATCCAACCAGCCTATCTTATATTCTACCACTTTCCCGTTTTCTCACAGTACTCCAATCACGTTGGCCTTCTTTCTGGACTTCAAATGTGCCAAATATACTCTCCTTGACGCACCTACTGCTGCCTTTGTTTGGAATGTACTTTCCCAGATGCCCATGTGGCACACCCAAATGCTCGAGTGGCCCCTTATTAGTGAGGCCTTCCTATAGCATTGTAGATGACGGGTATAAGGTGGGACTCAGAACATACTCCCTATCCTCCTTACTCTACTTTACCTGACTCCAAACACTATCACCCCCTGATGTAGTACATATTTTTTATTTGTTTAGCATCTGTCTCTCTCTGACTAGAATGCAAGCTCCATGAGGACAGAGATTTTTGTTTTGTTTACTGCCATATTGTCAGCAGCTAGAGCAATGTTTGGCATGTAGTAGCACTCAGTGAATATTCACTGAATAAATGAGCTACCTAAAATAACTGCATTGACATCCTAACCCAACTAGTGTCTAAAATAATGTAATAAATGACTAGACTGCAAATGAATTTCCAGATGTCTTTAAGTTGGGTGTTGGAAAGTCAATATGCATTTTTCATACAAATATAAAGTAAGTTCTGTTATTATCCCCATCTTATGGATGAGAAATCTGAGACTCAGCTTATGCTACTGTGCCTCTTTTCTGATTTTGAGGTGTGTACCTCACCACTTCTACTAAATTTCCAGGTCAGATCATAAAACTTTACGTAAGCCATAAAATTCAGATATAAAGTAGTCTATAAAAAGGAAGGACTAGAATGGAAGATACCTATCTTACACACAAACAGCTATATCTAGAGTATAGGCTTCTTAGCTTTCTAGATGTTTCACCCAATTATATCTGTTCTTTGATAGTGATACAATGATAGAGGCAGGAGGCAGAGAAATTCTAGGCAGACAGGCAGATCCCTGGTGAAGCATCACCCTCAAGCTGAAAAACTTGAAACCACTGCCTAAAGTGAGAACTTATATCCCTGTTTTTCTGCTTGAATGTTGTCTTTTCCTAAACTACGATGGCCTGCCCCACCCCATCCTATGTCTATAAAGACCCCAGACTCAGCCAGCAGGGAGGAGAAACAGCTGGACGTCAGAGAGAAGCAGCTGGACTTCAGAGGGACAGCTTGATGACATAACTTTGGAGAAGAATCCAGCCAGAGATGGGTGGACTCCGGGGAAAGAGTACCATCCTCTTTTCAGCTCCCCTTCCTGCTGAGAGCCACTTTCATCGGCAATCAAATTCACTGCATTTACCGTCCTTCTATTTGTTTGTATGACCTCATTTCTCCTGGATGCCAGACAAGAGCTCAGGAACCATCAGCGCTGATATAAAAGGCTGTTACACTGGCCCTTTGCCCTCACCAGAGGAGGGCAGCCACCTCATGCAAAAGGGCAGAGGGCCCACTGAGCTTTTAACACTCAAGCTGTCCACAGGTGGCAGAGCTGAAAGAGCACCGTAACACACCCTCTGGGGCTTTGGGAGTTGCAGGCACCCCTGCCGGTTCATTGCCGCCTGGGGTCTGCATGGAGTTTGCTCCTGGGGTGCCCAAAAGCGTTCACTGTAGCTCCTGTACCTACTCACCTGTGTGTTCGCTCCTGTCGGGTGGAACACAGTGGTCTGAGTGAGTGGAGTTTGATCTCGCTGGTGCCAAAGTGGCTGGTCGGTTCCAGTGCTTGTGCACCCCAGTTCCTGCCTTGTTTGCTTGTGCGCTCCCTCCCGTGAGAACTTGAGAATGGCAGGCAGAGTAAATGAGGTACCCCTGTAGCCAGTCCTGCAAAGGGGTCAGTGAAATATTCTCCTCCAATAGGTTTTTCTGTTTTCATCAACCTATCTGCTTTCTTCCTCTCCTCTGCAGCTTAGGTTCCATGGGCCACCATTTTAACCACTTACTTGCCAGTATATTAAACTTTCTCCCTTTTTGTCCTTTCATTGCCTATTCTGTAAAACCCCAACCCTGGATGAATACAACTATCTATATCTTCTATATACCTACACCTGGACTATTGACTTCTATTCAGCAGATTAGGTGTCATTATAAATTTATGGCAGACAATCTACCGAGCCCTCAATACTATGCAGCAAATCTGTGATTCTCACGCATGTTATCTCTCTTAACTCTTTGAAACCTTCTCAAAACTTTGTCTATTATTTCTTCTATTGCTCTTAGATTACAATGTCTTCTTCTTCATGGAGAAAATATAAATTTCAGAATGGAATTGCCTCAATTTTCTGCCATCAAGTCTACATACGGTCTACATCTGTCTCTATCCTTTTCTACTTCTCTCCTGCTACAATGTAGAGGTTGCCCCTTCTGTTTAAGGTCAATCTCTTCTTCCTTTTATGGAATACCATGCCATAAATTATGACTTATCTTTCTTGCATCTTCAGCCTCTTCCTTTCTACTGGCTTCTTGATATTAACATTTACGCATACTCAAGTCTCTTCTATGTTAAGAAAAAGTCTTCTCTGGATCTGTTACTAACCTCACTCTCCCTCACTCGTAGCCAAAGTCCTCAAAAGAAAACTACACTGGAAATTCCCAAATACTGATTCATGGACTATAAGACCATCAGGAGATATTTTTAGGTGTCCGTAGCAAAATAAAAAGGAAATGAGCTAATGTTGTCCATATTTACTCATATAGCAAGTTATAGATATGAGTCAGATTAAGGTTACTATTTTCTCCTGAAGACTGTTCATTGTTCTTTTATATCCTTCCCAGTTTTCTGAAATTCAATGCTTTTTAATAAAATAATGACAGTAGTAGGTAGAACTAAAAACATTTCTGCTTGGCAAAATAAAAACTTACCCTGTCTACATAATACAAAAATATTTTGCATTTATTTACTGTTGCTTTAAGTTTAAAAGTGTTGAACTGACTTTATTATATTTATTTCCTCACCTCTAACTCACCAACCAATACTTCTCCATCGGGATACTGCGCCAACAACTCTGCCAAAAATGCTGTTACTGAGGTACCTGGTGAGCTCTGTAAAGCAAAAGATAATTTTCATTTTATTAGATCCTTCGGTACATTGGAAAAATCGACCACTTCCTCTTCCATAAAAAGTTTACCTTTTATGGCTTCCATTATACTCCATCTACTGGTTTTCTGCACCTTTCCTTGACTTCATTTCCATAGTCTTTCACCGCCTCCTCCTCTACTAAATCACACTAGTGCTGGAAATCCTTGGTCTCTGTCCTATCTAACTTGTATTAGTCTACATTGTCTCCCAGGGTGATTTCATTCCCTCCCAGAGCTTCTGTGTCTAGAATCTGTGTCTGATTTCTTTATGTGACATTTGATAAGTGACCTGAGATGAGTCAGAAACTGAGTTCATCAGTTTTCCCTCCTTTCAAATCTGTTCATCCTCCATATCAGTAGATAGCATTATCATCTACTTTCATGCTCAAGCCTGAAATTTAGAAGTTGCCTTGACTTCCATCTTTCCTTTATCACCTACATTTAATTCTAATCAGTAAGACAGTTAATTGTTTTAAACAATTCTCAAATCTGTCATCTTCTTTCCACCCTCCCTGCCGACATCCTGGTCTAGGCTACCATCGTTTCTTTCCCTACCACTGCAGTGAATTCCTACATGGACTCTCTCACTCTTCAAAACATCCTCTAAACTGCAACCAGAATGATCTTCTAGAAATGCAAATCTGACAATATCACTTCCCTGCTTAATGCCTTTTAGTGATATCCCGTTACTCTGATGACCACAGTCAGAATTCTCAACACGGCTCCAAAGGCTCTGCTCAGAAGCCAGATTGGGTCCGACTTCCTCTCTGGCTTTTTTATCACTCTTCTTCATTCATTCCCTTCCAGCCAAAAAGCAGTTCCTCCAAGACACCCTGCTGTCTCCTATCTCAGTGTTCCTGCTCACGGGATTCCAATGCACAGAATATTTTCTCCTATGTGAGTCTTCGTACTTATAACTCCTACTCATCCTTCAGAGTTGAGCTTAATTCCTGCCCTCCTTAGTGAAGCCTTCCCTGACCTACATTTCTCCAAACTGTTTGTTCACCCTATCAATCAATTCTCAAATATCCTGTAATTTTCCTTGTCAGTACTTTGTACACTTACAATTGTTTGATTGGTCATTTATGAATTGTTTAATGTCTGACTTCCTTAAGAATCTGTAAACTCTATCAAGACAGAAATCATGTCTATGTCATTTATCACCATATTTGCAATATCTAGCACAATGCCTGACATAGCTTAGGTGCATAATAAATATGTTGATGATTGATTTATTGACTCTTTTTAGAGCTGAGGAACTAGCCTCTCTAAATAACAGTACTTTGTGGAAAAATGCATTCACATTCTAACATGACTTTTCTTTCCTCAACCACACTTCTTTAATTTCTTTCTTTCTCTCTCTTGCTCTCTTTATATACATAGAAATGGTGCTCTCATTCTCCGACCTATATGTAAAAAGTCTCTAATGTGATGGGCATTGGAAAAAGCGTGGGTTCTGGAAGAAGGGTTAGGTCAAAGACCTAAGGGTGAAATACCCTGGGGATTAGGTTTTTATCTCAGACTATGTCTGAGATAGGTTTTTTCTCTATTCTCCAGGCTCTAACGTTTCTGGATTTTTGTTTTTTCTCTAGTAAAGAATCAGAAGCACAGCTAAGCCAACCACAACCCTTTATTTTCTTTTATCAGAATTGTGTAGGAAAGATAAAAATCTATTCTTGGATACCAACATTGAGTCCATAACTTAAATGCAAAGGTCCAAAAAAGTGGAATCTATGAGTTGTGGAATATGCAGATAATCAACCAAAGTGATGAATCCCACTTACTACGACAAACAATGGATGAAAGTTCCCATTGTTTCCTATTCTTGCCAACTCTGGTTTTAACTGACTTTTAAATTTTTACCAGTTTGGTGACTGCAAATGCTATCTCATTGAAGCTTTATTTTGCAGTTCCCTAGTTATTAAAGCATTGGGTGTTGAAGTTGGCTCTTAACAGTGGTAACTTGAATAGTCTATGATATTTACCACACAGAAATAAGCAAATACTACAAGTCAGGACTTCCTCACACAGGAGGACCAGTTGTTAAATATTACCAGTCCACAGCTGTTGATAAGGCTGAATATTTACTCATACCTTTATGGGCTTTCATGTTTTCTCTTGTTAAAATACCTGTTGGTTTTGGCCTAGTTTTTAAAATTAAGCTAATTTTTTCTTTGTAACTCATGCACAGTTGCTCTTTATGTATCGTAAACACTAATCCTTTATCAGTTAAATGTATTGCCAATATCTTCTCCCAGAATGCAGCTTGTATTTTCATTGCTTCCTCATGTCATTTAAAAAATAATCATTAAAAAATTATTTTGGACATGTGAAAATCTTTACATTATTAATGTATACAACTTGGTGAGTTCAGAGATTAACATATATCCATGGCACAATCACTATAATCTATGCCATAAGCCTGTCACCTCAAAAAGTTTCCTTCTGACCTCTTAATTAGTATTATTATTTTTGTGATAAGACTTCATATAAGATCTACCATTTTAGCAAAATTTTAAGCATACAATATAGTATTGTTTCTATACACACTATGCTGTACAGTAGATCTCTAGGACTTATTTATCTTGTATGGACAACACTTTGTACCTGTATTAGTCCATTTTCATGCTGCTAATAAAGAAATACCTTTATTATTTCCAAATAAAGGAAACAGGTTTATTTGACTCACAGTTCCACATGGCTGGGGAGGTCTCACAATAATGGCGGAAGGCAAAGAGGAGCAAGTCACATCCTACATGGTGGCAAGCAAGAGAGTATGTGCAGGGGAACTCCTCTTTATAAAACCATCATATCTCATGAGACTTATTCACTATCATGAGAATAGCACAGAAAAGACCTGTCCCCATGATTCAGTTACCTCCCACTAGGGCCCTCCTGTGACATGTGGGTATTATGGGAGCTACCATTCAAGATGAGATTGGTGTGGGGACACAGCCAAACCATATCAGTACCCTTTGACTAACACCTTTCCATTTCCCCTTCTCTCAGCCTTTGGCAACCACCATTCTACTCACCTTCTATAAATTTGATTGTTTTAGATTCATCATAGAAATGTGATATGGTTTGGATGTGCTGCCCAAATCTCATGCTGAATTGTAATCCCCAGTGCTGGAGGTGGGACCTGTGGGAAATGTTTAGATCATGGGGGTAGACCCCTCATGCATGGTGCTTTTTGTGATAGTGAGTTCTCATGATATCCGGTCATGTAAAACTGTGTTGCACACCCTCCCCCCTTTCTTTCCCTCTTGCTATTGCTTTTGCTATATGAGATCCCTACTCCCCCTTTGCCTTCTGCCATGATTGTGAGCCTCCTAAGGCCTCCCCAGAAGCTGCTGAAGGTGCTATACTTCCTCTACAGCCTGCAGAACCATGAGCCAACTAAACCTCTTTTCTTATAAATTACCTAGTCTCAAGCATTTCCTTATAGTGATGCAAAAATGGCCTAATGCATAAAATTGGTATCAAGGAGTGAGGCATTGATATAAAGATACCTGAAATTATGGAAGTGACTTTAGAATTGGGTAACAAGCAGAGGTTGGAAGAGTTTGGAGGATTCAGAAAAAGACAGGAAGATGAGGGAAAATTTAGAACTTCTTATAGACTGGTTAAATGGTTGTGACCAAAATGCTGGATAGTGATAAGGACAGTGAAGTCCATGCTGATGAGGTCTCAGGTGGAAATAAAGAATTTATTGGGAACTGGAGCAAAGGTCATGTATGTTGTGCCTTAGCAAAGAACTTGGCTGTATTCTGTTCATGCCGTAGGGATCTGTGGAAGTTTGAACTAAAGCCTGATGATTTAGGGTATCTGGAGGAAGAAACTTCTAAGCCACAAAGTATTCAAAATGTGGTCTGGCTGCTTCTTACAACCTATGTTCAGATGTGGGAGCATAGAAATTGATTTAAAGTTGGAATTTAAATTTTAAAAGGGAAGCACAGTGTAAAAGTTTGGAAAATTGGCAGCCTGGACATGTGGCAACAAGCAGAGGTTGGAAGACAGAAAAAGCTTTTTCTCAGGAGAGAAATTCGAGGAGGCTGTGGAGTAACCACTTGCTAGAAAAATTTGCCAAGAGAAAGGGAGGCAAGTGCTAATAGCCAAGATAACGGAGAAAAGGCCTTGAAGGCATTTCAGAAAGTTTCACGGCAGTCCCTCCCTTCACAGACCTAGAAGCCAAGGAGCGAAGAATGGTTTCACAGGCCAGGCCCAAGGCCCCACTTCCCTGCTCAGTCTCAAGACACTGTTCCCCACATTCCCACTGTTCTGGCTCTAGCCCTTGTTCAAAGGAGCCCAAATACAGCTCAGGCCATAGCTCCATGGGGGCAAGCTCTAAGCCTTGGCAGCTTCCACGCTGTGTTAAGCTTGTAGGTGCACAGAATGCAACAGTAAAAGAGATATGGCAGCCTCTGCCTTGATTTCAGAGGATGCATGGAAAAGCCTGGGTGCCCAGGCAGAAGTCTGCTGCAGGGCAGAGCTGTCACAGAGAGTTTTCTACTAGGGCAGTGCCAAGGGGAAACATGAGGCTGAAGCCTCCACAGAGTCCCCAGTGGGGCACTACCTAGTGGAGCTGTTAGAAAGGGGTTACTGTCCTCCAGACCCCAGAGCGGTAGAGCCACTGGAAGCTTGTGCCCTGCACCTGGAAAAGCTGCAGATATTCAACAAACCATGAGAGCAGCAGTGGAGGCTGAACCCTGCAAACCACAGAGGCAGAGCTTCCCAGGGCCTTAGGAGCCCACCCCTTTCATCAGTGTGCCCTGGATGTGGGATATGGAGTCAAAATAGATTATTGTGGAGCTTTAAGATTTAATGACTGTCCTGCTGGGTTTAGAACTTGCATGGGGCCTATACTCACTTTCTTTTGACTAGTTTCTCCTTTTTGGTATGGGAATGCTGACCCAGTGTTGATATTCCCATTGTACCTTGGAAATAAATAACTTGTCTTTGATTTTATAGACTCATAGGTGAAATGGACTTGCTTTGTCACAGATGAGACTTTGGACTTTTGGGTTAATGCTGAAATGAGTTAAGACTTTGGGAGACAATTGGGACGGCATGATTCTATTTTGCAATGAATGTGAGAAGGACATTTGGGAGGGGCCAGGTAAGAAATAATACAGTTTAGATGTCCTGCCCACATCTCATGTTGAAACGTAATCTCCAGTGCTGGAGGTGGGACCTGGTGGGAGGTGCTTAGATCACAGGGTTGGACCCTTCATGGCTTGGTGCTGTCTTCATGACAGTGTGTTCTTGTGAGATATGGTCATTTAACAGTGTGTGGTACTTCCCCCAACTTCTTTCTCTCCTTTTTGCTCCTGCTCTCCCTTTGCTTCTGCCATGACTGTAAGCTTCCTGAGGCCTCCCTAAGCCAAGCAGATGCCAGCACCATGCTTCCTGTATATCCCGCAGAACTGTGAGTCAATTAAACTTCTTTTCTTATGAACTACCCAGTCTTGGGTATTTCTTTATAGCCATGCAAAAACAGCCTAATACAAATGGCATTATGTAGCATTTGTCCCCCTGCATCTGGTTTATTTCACTTAGCATGTCTTCCAGGTTCATCCACAGTGTAGAAAATATACAGGATTTCATCATTTTTTAAGGCCGAATAATATTCCATTGTGTCAAATTCATTCATTTGTCATTCATTTGAACATTTAAGCCATTGTCATCTCTTGGCTATTGTGAAAAATCCTGCAATGAACATGGGCGTGAAGATATCTCTTTGAGATTTTGATTTCAATTCCTTTGAATTCAAAGGGAACTGGAGCAAAGGTGACTCTTGTTATGTTTTAGCAAAGAGACTGGTGGCATTTTTTCCCTGCCCTAGAGATACGTGAAACTTCGAACTTGAGAGAGATGATTTAGGGTATCTGGCCAAAGAAACTTCCAAGCAGCAAAGCATACAAGAGGTGACTTGGGTGCTGTTAAAGGCATTCAGTTTCAAAAGGGAAATAGAGCATAAAAGTTTGGAAAATTTGCAGCCGGACAATGTAATGGAGAAGAAAATCCCATTGATATTAGTTATTCTTTAACTGCTTGGTAGAATTCAGCAGTGTAGCCATCAGGTCCTGGGATTTCATTGGATAAGAGATTTTCTATTATGGCTTTAATCTTGTTACTCATTATTGGAATCCCCAGATTTTCTACTTCTTATGGTTCAATATTGTCATATGTTGGTTGAATGTGTCCAGGAATTTTTCCATTTTTTTGTAGGTTTCCCAATTTATTGGTGTATAGTTCATAATATTCTCTAATGCTTCTTTGTATTCATAGGTATTAGTTGTTAAGTCTCCTTTTCTGTTTCTGACTTTGTCTCTTTTCTTTCTTCTTTCTGTTGGTCTAGCTAAAGGTTTGTCAATTTTCTTTGTCATTTCAAAAAACCGACTTTATGTTTCATTGATCTTTGGTATTTTTGCAGCCTCATTTTCATTTATTTCTGCTCTAATTTTTATTAAATCTTTTCTTCTGATAAATTTGGGTCGGGTTTGTTCTTGAATTTCTAGTTCCTGGAAGTGCATAATTTGGTTGTTTATTGAAGTTTTTTTTTTTTTTTTTTTTTTGAGACGGAGTCTTGCTCTGTCATCCAGGCTGGAGTTCAGTGGCACGATGGTGGCTCACTGCAATCTCTGCCTCCAGGGTTCAAGCGATTCTCCTGCCTCGCCCTCCCCAGTAGCTGGGATTACAGGCATCTACCACCACATCCAGTTAATTTTTTAATTTTTACTAGAGACAGAGTTTCTCCATGTTGGCCAGGCTGGTGTTGAATTCTTGACCTCAAATGATCCACCCACCTTGGCCTCCCAAAGTGCTGGGATTACAGGCATGAGCCACCACACTCGACCTTTCTTCTTTTTTGATGTGGGTATTTATTGTTATAAACTTCTCTCTTGGCACTACTTTTGCTGTATTCCACAGATTATGGTATTTTGCATTCTTATACTCATTTGTAATAATTTTTCTTTTAATTTTTTCATTGACCCATTGATTATTTAGGAGCATGTTGTTTAATTTCCATGTGCTTGTGTAGTTTCCAAGGTTCCTCCTGTTATTGATCTCTAGTTTTATTCCATTGTGGTCAGAAAAGATAATTTATATGATTTTGACTTCTGAATCTGCTGAGACTTGTTTTGTGGCCTCACAATGATCTATTCTAGAAAATGTTTCATGTGCTGATGAGAAGAATGTGTATTCTGAAGTGTTTGCCTGAAATGTTCTGTAAATGTCAGTTAGGCCTATTTGGTCTCATGTGGAATTTAATGCTGATTATTTGTTAATTTTCTATCTGGAAGATCTGTCCATTACTGAGAGTATGGTATTGAAATTCTCTACTATTAATAGAGTTTTACACTCTCCCTCTTCTTTTAGATCTATTAATGTTTGCTTTATATACCGGGGTGCACCTGTGTTGGGTACATATTTATAATTGTTCTAACCTCTTGATGAATCAGCTCCTTTATTATTACATAGTAACACTTCTTTGCCTGTTCTTATAGTCTTGGACTTGTAGTCTATCTTATCTGATGAAAGGATAGCTACTCCTACTCTTTCTTGGTTTGGATTTACATAGAATATCTTTTCCTATTCTCTCCCTTCCAGTCTATGTGTGTCTTTATGGGTGAAGAGGGATTTTTTTTTTTTTTAGGACAGCATATAGTTGGATTTGTTTCTGTATCCATTCAGTAACTCTATACCTTTTAATTGGAGAATTTAGTCTATTTACATTTAGTGTTATTACTGACAGGTAAGAACTCATTACTGCCATTTTGTTACCTCTTTTCTCGTTGTTTTGTAACTCTTCTCTTCCTTTGTCACCATATTCCTTTGTGGTTAATTAAGTGATTTTCTCTAGTAGTATGGTTTAATTTGTCATTTTTTATTTTTAGTGTATTTCTTGAAGGCTTTTGATTTGTGGTTACCATGAGGCTTACAAAAACATCTAAGATATAACAAACTATTTTGAACAGCTGATTGTTGATCACAGAGAAAAGAATAAAAACAATCAAACAGAGAAAAAACTTCAAAATTCTAGGCTTTAACTCCATCCTCCAACATTTTCACTTTCTGGCATCTCAATTTACATGTGTTTATATTGCCTGTCTCTTAACAGGATGCTGTAGCTATTGTAATTTTTGATAGACTTGTCTTTTTGTCTTCATTCTGGAGTTATAAGTGGATTGCATACCACAAGTACAGTGTTATAGTATTCTGAGTTGTCTGTGTACTTACCATTTTTCTTTCTTTTTAAAATATTTAAAAATTTTTAAAGTTTTAAAATATTGACACATAATTGTTCATTATGTGGTACAAAGTAATGTTGTAATACATGTAATGTATAATGATCATATTAAGGTAATTAGCATATTCATCATCTCATATATTTATCACTTCTTTGTGTTTGGAAATTCAATATCCTCTTTCTAGCTATTTGAAACTGTATATTATTGTTAACTAACTGTAGTCACCCTACACTGCCATAGAACATAAGAACTATTCCTCCTATCTAGTTGTAATTTGTGTCCTTTAATAAATCTCTCCATGTCACCCTCTTCCATCTACCCTTTTCTGCCTCTAATATCCTCTGTTCCAGTTTTTACATCTATGAGATCATCTTTTTTTTCAGTTTCTACAGATGAGTAAGAACATGTGGTGTCCTTAGTTTATCTCACTTTCTGTCCCTAGTTTATCTCACTTCACATAATATCCTCCAGTTTCATCCATGTTGCCATGAAGGTCAGAATTTTATTCTTTTTTATGGCTGAATGGTATTCCATTATGTATATATGACACATTTTCTTTATCCATTCATCCACTGGACACCTAGGTTGATTCCATATCTTGGCTATTGTGAATTTAGTGTTGTGAAAAACATGGGGGTGCAGATATGTTTTTCATATACCGATTTCCTTCTTCTTGGAATGCCCAGTAGAGATCTGGATCATATGGCTTTTTTTTTTTTTTTTTTTTTTTTTTTTTGAGAAGATATCTCGCTCTGTCGCCCAGGCTGGAGTGCAGTGGCACGATCTTGGCTCACTGCAACTTCTGCCTCCCAGGTTCAAGTGATTCTCCTGCCTCAGCCTCCTGAGTAGATGGGATTACAAGTGCTCACCACCACACCTGGCTAATTTTTTGTATTTTTAATAGAGATGGAGTTTCTCCATGTTGGCCAGGCTGGTCTCGAACTCTTGACCTCAAGTGATAACCCGCCTCAGCCTCCCAAAGTGCTAGGATTACAGGAGTGAGCCACCACACCTGGCCCCTATTTGTAGCTTTGAAAGGAATCTCTATACTGTTTTCCATAGTGGCTGTATTAATTCACATTCCTACCAACAGTGTATAAGAATTCGCTTTTCTCTACACTCTTGCGAGCATTTATTTTTTTTGCATTTTTGGTAATAGCCATCTTAACCAGGGCAAGATTATATCTGATTGTGGTTTTGATTTGCATTTCCCTGATGATTAGTGATGTTGCTGAGCATTTTAAAAATATATTTCTTGGCCATATATAGGTTTTATTTTGAGAAATGTCTGCTTATATCATTTGCTGTTTTTTAAACCGATTATTTATTTGCTGTTGAAATGCTTGAGTTCCTTGTATATTCTGGATATTAATCTCCTGTCAGATGAGTAGTTTGCAAATATTTTCTCCCATCCTGTATATTGTCTTTTCACTTTGTTGACTATTTCCTTTGCTGTGCAGAGAAGCTTTTTAGTTTGCTATAATCCATTTGTTTATTTTTGCTTTTTTGCCTGTGCTTTTTTTTTTTTTTTTTTTGAGATGGAGTTTCGCTCTTGTTGCCCAGGCCAGAGTGCAATGGCATGATATTGGCTCACTGCAACCTCTGTCTCCTGGGTTCGCCTACCTCAACCTCCCGAGTAGCTGGGACTACAGGCATGCACCAAAATTAGCCTGGCTAATTTTGTATTTTTAGTAAGAGACGGGGTTTCTCCATGTTGGTCAGGCTGGTCTCGAACTCCCAACCTTTGGTGATCCGCCCACTTCAGCCTCCCAAAGTGCTGGGATTACAGGCATGAGCCACCACACCCGGCCTTGAGTGTGCTTTTGAGGTCTTATAAAATCTTTTTTCCAGACCAATGTCCTAAAGCATCTCTCCTGTGTTTTCTTCTGATAGTTTTATCATTTTGAGTATTACATTTGTACATAGGTATGTATATACATCAATCAGACAACAGAAAGAAATAAAGGGCATGCAAATCGGTAAAGAGGAAGTCAAACTGTCGCTGTTTGCTGTGGCATGACTGTATATCTAGAAAACCATATATATATATATATATATATATACACACACACACACAATAGAATATTATTATGTCTTCTTGGCTCCTTTGTTGAAAATCACTTGGCTGTAAATGCATGGGTATATTTCTGAGCTCTCTAATCTGTTGCATTGGTGTATGTGTCTGTTTTTAAGCCGGGACCATGATTTTTGGTTACTATGGCTTCGTAGCATATTATTCTGAAGTCAGGCAGAAGAATGATGGTGGTATTTTGGTGGAATTGCATTGAATTTGTAGATTGCTTTTGGCAGTATGGTCATTTTCACAATATTGATTCTACCCATCCATGAGCATCAGATGTATTTCCATTTGTTTGTGTCATCTGATTTCCTGCAGCAGTGTTTTGTAGTTTTCCTTGTAGAGGTCTTTCACCTTCTTGGTTAAGTATATTCCTAAGTTGTTTTTTTGTTTTGTTTTGTTTTGTTTTGCAGCTATTGTAAAAGCAGCTGAGTTCTTGATTTGATTCTCAGCTTGGTCGCTGCTAGGGTATAGCAGAGCTACTGATTTGTGTACACTAATTTCATATCCTGAAATTTCACTGAATTCATTTACCATTTCTAGGAGCTTTCTGGATGAGTCTTTAGGGTTTACCCGTTACCCATCCCTACCCCTTTCCTGCCCCTCACTACCTTTCCCAGCCTCTGGTAACCATCCTTCTATTCTCTATGTCTATAAGTTAAATTATTTTGGTTTTTAGGTTCTACAAATTGGTGAGAACATGAAATGTTTGTCTTTCTGTTTAACATAATTTTAAAAACCTATACAAATCATATTTCATCTTTTGTTTCTTGAGACAGGTCAGTCTTGCTCTGTTGCCCAGGCTGGAGTGCAATGACATAATTATAGCCCACTGCAGCCTCCACTTCCTGGGCTCAAGCAATCCTCCCACCTCAGCCTCCCACGTGGCTGAGACTATAGGAGTGTGCCACTACACCTGGCTAATTTTTGTAGAGATGAGGTTTTGCTATGTTGCCCAGGCTGGATATTTCATCTTTAACTTGTGAGGCTTTTGTTGTTTTAAAAGAAAATCAATTTTTTTTTTTTTTTTTTTTTGTGAGATGGAGTCTCGCTCTGTCACTCAGGCTGGAGTGCAGTGGCTGGATCTCAGCTCACTGCAAGCTCCGCCTCCCGGGTTCACGCCATTCTCCTGCCTCAGCCTCCTGACTAGCTGGGACTACAGGCGCCTGCCACCACGCCTAGCTAGTTTTTTGTATTTTTTAGTAGAGACGGGGTTTCACCGTGTTAGCCAGGATGGTCTCGATCTCCTGACCTCGTGATCTGCCCGTCTCAGCCTCCCAAAGTGCTGGGATTACAGGCTTGAGCCACCGCGCCTGGCCTCGCAGATCAAATATTTATTTGATGATTACCCCTATAGGCACACTGAGTTGCCCAAAGATTGGACTGGGTCGCCCATGAGAATGTCTCAGTCATATTCTTCATTAGTAATTGTTTTTTTGGCCTCTAACAGAGAAATGTGGGAGGAATGAGTTCCTAAATTGAATGTCAAAGTTCTTACGTAACCCCTATACCCCCAACTCCCAAAAATGGTCTCTTGACAGCTGATGCATTAGAAGAGTTACAGTGTTATGTGGGAGGAACGAGTTCCTAAGTTGAATGTCAAAGTTCTTACGTAACCCCTATACCCCCAACTCCCGAAAATGGTCTCTTGACAGCTGATGCATTAGAAGAGTTACAGTGTTTATTTTGTTTTCTTTCTTCCTTGTTTCCCCTTGAATATAGATGCCTAATGGTTCAGATGACACTTGGTCCCCCAAATTGTACAACACACATGAATCTAGTTCATGTTGTTTCATTGAAACACATGCTCAAAACTCTGTGCTGTATATTATCCACTCAACAAAGACAGACATGTAAAAGATATTTCTTAGAGCGGCCGTTGCAAATAGTAATCATGGTTGTGTTACTTCAGTGGAATGCTATGTTCACCTTTCTGTTAGGAAGGTTAAAACTCTCCAAAGACAAATGTATACAATATGTTTCTAAGCATGTTACTTGTAGGTATGAATCAAGATAGCGTTTTTCCAATAAAATACTGTCTTCACTCTGCTGCCTGTTATACACTGTCAAAATACTCATGTATAAAAGATATTTCTAAGAATGCTAATTGGAGGAATACATTTTTAGACATTAATATTTTATTAATATTATTAATATTTATACAGCCCTTCCCATTGATTTTTGCACCCCCCCAAGCCATCCATTCCAACTAGAACATTGCCCCTGACAGTTGCAAAAGAAGACAGCATCTGATGGGGGGGCTTTGTTGATGGGGGGCTTTGTTGATGGGGGGTTTGTTGATGGGGGGTTTGTTGATGGGGGCTTTGTTGATGGGGGGTTTGTTGATGGGGGATTTGTTGATGGGGGGTTTGTTGATGGGGGGCTTTGTTGATGGGGGGCTTTGTTGATGGGGGGCTTTGCTGATGGGGGGCTTTGCTAGACAGGACATCTACTCTACCAAAGGGTGCTCATGGTAGGTTTGGCAGGAGAGGAAGGCACTGCCATGGTTTGACAGTCACCTGAAGAAGGGGTCCTAAGAACTGCAAAAGTATCTTCTTGAGGCATTATCTGCCCCTATCCCTGCTGGCCCATCAGGAGGACCCATTGGCTCCTGGCATGTGTGTGTTATGTGCATATGCATTTTTATTTTTTTGAGATGAAGTCTCACTCTGTTGCCCAGGCTGGAGTGCAGTGGTGCCATCTCGGCTCACTGCAGCCTCGATCTCCCAGGTTCAAGCGATTCTCCTTCCTCAGTCTCCCAAGTAGCTGGGATTACAGGTGCATGCCACTACGCCCAACTAATGTTTGTAGTTTTTAGTAGAGATGGGGTTTCGCCATGTTGACCAGGCTGGTCTTGAACTCCTGACCTCATGTGATCCGCCCGCCTCTGCCTCCCAAAGTGCTGAGATTACACGCATGAGCCACTGCACTCAGCCTGCATTTTTGTTTATCTTCTTTGTAAATGGTGAAACTGTACTTTCTGCAGGCACTGTAGATCTTCACCTGAGTCTGGCAATTCAAAGGCCTGCACTGATCACCAGGACCAATGCTGGCCATGGACCTGGATCCTAGGCCCTAGGTTTTCAGAGCATCACTGCCAGTCTTCAGGAGACTCATGCATGTGCAGCTCACTTCTGCCAGACTCATCTGCACCTGCAACTAAAGTGCTGAGTCAGCATAGCCAGATCCCCAGATCCCCAGCTCATCAAACTATCCACCCCTTCCCTAAAGATACTTCTATCAGGATATTTCTAAAAGTGCACTTGTGTGAAAAGATCAGGTTTTGGTTGTTGCTTTGTAACATTGTTTTCATGGATCTATGCTTCATGGTATCTGCTCTGTCAATATAGATGTATAAAAGAAGAGTCTTAGAATGTGATTTGCAAGAATGAATCAAGATCAGCTTATTTCTGGGAAAACTGTATTGGGCTCCCTGTGCTGCATGCTCTACCTGCTAATAAGCTATGTGTGAAAGTTGTTAACACTAATACTTGATGTGAATATAAATCGGGATATGCAGTTGCTCTGAAACACTGCGCCTCAGGTTACAGGCACTCTAATGACATAATGACATGTATAAACACATGCTCTCAGTGAGGTTTCTAAATGTAATTATGTGACTGAATGAAGACAGTGTTTTTGTTTTGTTTTGTTTCTTTTTTTTTTTTGAGATGGAGTCTTACTCTGTCCCCCAAGCTGGAGTGCAGTGGCATGATCTTGGCTCATGGCAACCTCCGCCTCCCAGGTTCAAGAGATTCTCCTGCCTCAGCCTCCTGAGTAACTGGGATTACAGGCGTGCACCACCATGCCTGGCTAATTTTTTTGTATTTTTAGTAGAGACAGGGTTTCACTATATTGGCCAGGCTGGTTTTGAACTCCTGACCTCAAGTGATCCGCCCATCTCGGCCTCCCAAAATGCAGGGATTATAGGCGTGAACCACCACGCCTGGCCCATTAGCATTATTTTGTGAAATACTATGTTTATCACACTGTGCTGCATGTTATATGTTTTCTAAAAGAGACATCTGTTAAGGATGTGTCTAATATGCTACTGTGTGTAGCATATTAGACACACCTATTTTTGTGAAACTTACATTCACCAATATAAAGATGTGTCTAATATGCGAATTAATCAGCATATTATTTTTTGTCTGAAAGATATGTACTCACCAATCTCTATTGCATGTATACACTCCCCATAGATGTGTGAGAGACGATTCTAAGGTTTTCTTTTTTGAGATGGAGTCTCGCTCTGTCACCCAGGCTGGAGTGCAGTGGCGCAATCTCGGCTCACTGCAACCTCTGCCTCCCAGGTTCAAGCAATTCTCCCTGCCTCAGCCTCCCGAGAAGCTGGTATTACAGGCACCCACCAAAATCTCCACCACCACACCCAGCTAATTTTTTGTATTTTTAGTAGACACAGGGTTTCGCCATGCTGGCCAGACTTGTCTCGAACTCCTGACCTCAGGAGATTGATCTGCCTCGGCCTCCCAAAGTGCTGGGATTACAGGTGTGAGCCACTGTGCCCAGCCATAAGGTTTCCTTTTACACGAACAAATCAAGACACCATTCTTTCTGTATAACACTGGGTTCACCACTCTGCTGTATGATATACACTCCCTAAAGAGACATGAGCAAAGATGTTTATAAGAATGTTCGCTCCAGAATGAGTCAAGATAGTGTCACTGGTGTGAATCACTCTCTTTAACACTCTGAGGTGCATGTTATATATTCTGTAAACAGACATATTTAAAAGATGTTTCCAACAGTGTTTTTTTCTTTCTTTCTTTCTTTTCTTTTCTTTTTTTTTTTTCCAACAGCGTTTAGTAACACTACTCTACAAATCAGGATGGTTTTATTTGTTACTTGTGTAAATGAATCAGATAAATCAAGATGGTGTTATTTGTGTGAAATACAATGTTTACCACCTGTGATGCATGTTATACATGCACATATTAAAAATACATGTTTTTCTGTAAAGAAACATGTATAACATATGTTGCTAAGAATTCTTTTTCCTTAATGAATCAGGATACTGTTCTGTATAAAACTGAAAACATTCTGTGCTTAGAGATATATATATATAAAAGTTATTTCTAAGATTGCTAGTTATGTGAACAAATCAGGATAATGGTATTTTTGTGAAACCCTACATTCACCAATTTGTACTTCACATGTAAAAGATGATTGTAAGAAGGCTACTGGCCTGAATGAATCAGATTAGTCTCATTTCCTAGAATTGCTATGTCCAGCACCCTGAGTTGTATGTTATTCATTCTCTAAAAAGAGATGATAAAAGATGTTTATAAGAATGCTTGCTCTGTGGATGAATGAGGACAGGGTTATTTCTGTGAAACACTGTGTTCAACAAATGAGTGCTGCAGACGCCGCCTCCAACACTGGGGATTATAATTCGACATGAGATTTGGTGGAGACACTGATACGGTTTGGCTCTGTATCCCCACCCAAATCTCATCTCTAATTGTAATCCCCATATGTCAAAGGAGGATCCTGGTGGGAGGTGATTCGATCATGGGGGTTGTTTCTGCCATGCTGTTCTTGTGACAGAGTTCTCACGAGATTGGGTTGTTTGATAAGCAGCACCTCTCCCTTCTGACTCTCTCTCCTGCCACCATGTAAGACGTGCCTTGCTTCCCCTTCACCTTCCGCCACGATTGTAAGTTTCCCGAGACCTCTCGAGCCATACAGAACTGTGTGTCCATTAAACCTCCTTTCTTTTCTTTCTTTAAACCAATGAAACCATTTTATTACTGTTAATCAGTTACTTAGAAATCACTTTTACTAGAGTTTAGACTACTAACACCTTAGGGAGACTATTCTCTCTTTTTTTCATTATTATTTTTCAAAAGAGAGAATGTTTCTGGTATTCCTGAAATTAGTATGTTGAGGAAATCTTTCCATTATCAGTATCATTTAAATGATGTTGAAGTCTGGGGAAAGTAAATTTTTTCCAAGGCTACACACATATCTATTCTTTGAATACAGGAAACTGAATATGCAAATCCAGACAGTTGCAGAATTTTCACCAAGAGTCTAAGAATGGATAAGTGTGTTACTGTGAATGGACTCTATAGGCAGTATTAATTGCTTTGCTTTCAGATACCGTCTCTCAGTGTGAGATCTCAAAGTCCCAAAAATCAAGTGTTGTTTCTTCAGTCTTTGTTCCTTGCTTCTTTCTTTCTTTTTTTTTAAAATTATACTTTAAGTTCTGGGATACATGTTCAGAACATGCAGGTTTGTAACACAGGTATACAGAGGCCATGGTGTGAACCTCCTTTCTTTATAAATTACTCAGTCTCAGGTACTATCTTTATAGCAGTGTGAGAATGGACTAATACAGACATAGATCCAAAGCATATCAAGAACTCTGTGCTATATGTGCTCTAAAAGTCATGTATAAAAGCTATTTCTAAGAGTGCTAGTGGCATGAATGAATCAAGACAGTGTTACTGCAGTATTTCTGTGAAGCACACTGTTCACACTCTGCCCTACATGTTATAGTCTCTGTATATACACAGCATGAATATGATTTTAAAAGCTCTTCTTACCTGAATAAATTAGGATAACGTTTTTTTCTGTCTATCCTTGGGTTCACCAGTCTATGCAGCATGTTACATGCTCTCCAAAGAGACATGTACATACAAAATAAAAGAATACTTGTGTGAATGAATCACAATCGTGTTTTTAGTGAAATGCTTTGTTCAACAGTCTGTGCCATAGGTTATCCAATATCTATCGAGACATTTAAACAATTTTTTCAAAGTGTTCTATCTGCATTCATGAATCAGGATAATCGGTGAAGCACTTCGTTCAGCACGCTGTTCTGCACATTATATTCTCTCCATAGACATAAGTGTGAATGATGATTCTAAGAGCTCTTCTTTCCTGAGTGAGTCAGAATACTGTTTTGTCTACCTAACACTGGGTTTCCTAGTCTGTGCTGCATTTATACCTTCTTGTTAAAGAAAAAGTTTCTAAAGGTGCTGATTGCATGAAAGAACACCGTGTTCAGCACCTGCCACGTGTCACACATGCTTTAAAGGCACATATATAAGCGTGTTTCTAACAATGCTATTTGCTTAAATTAACGAGGATAATATCATTTCTGCAAAACACTGTGTATTAGTATTCTAGGGCTGACATAACAAAATATAATTTACTGGGAGACTTACAAAAAAGAAATTAATATTCTCACAGTTCAGGAGGGTGGAGGCTCAAGTGTTGGCAGGTCTGATTTCTCCTGAGTCTTCTCTTAGAGGCTTGCAGATGGCTGTGTTATCACTGTGTCCTCACGTGGCCTTTCCTCTGTGCAGGTGCACCCGTGGTATCTCTTCTTCTATAAGGACACCAATTAGATTAGGCTTCCACTCTATGGCATCGTTTTAACGTATTCACCCCTTTAAAGACCTTATCTTCAAATTCAGTTACACCCTGAGATACTGGGGTTTGGGATCTCAACATAGACACTGTATGGGGACACAATTCATTCCATAACATTCCACCTACTGGGCACCCAAATTTATGGCCTTATCATGTGCAAAATAAATCTACCTCATTTCAAAACCCCAACATATCAGCCCATTTCAGCATCAACTCTATGCCCAAAATCTTGTCAGCATATCTACATCTAGCCTGGGTGAGACTCACTCAGAACATCTAAATTTAGTGTGGATGATGTCTCCTGAGGAGAAAATTCCCTTTCAGGTATAAACCTGTGAAATCAGGCAAGTCATCTGCTTTCAAACTACAGTGCTGGGACAGGCAAAAGATAGACATTCCCTTTCCAAAAGACAGAAATTGGAAGGAAGAGAGAGGCCATGAGTCTCAATCAACTCCAAAACCTATCAGAAAAATGTCATTAGCTTTTAAGACTCAAGAAGAAGTATCTTTGGTTTGATCTTGTGTCTTCTGAGCACGCTGTGGTTGCAGCCCCACCTTTCTGGCCCAGTGGGGAGGAAGCTTTTCCTGTGACAATGGGCAGCAACCCTGCTCCGATCGCCCTGGTTGGCAACCCTCCCAGGAGAGCCGAGGGCAACGCCCCCAACCCCAAAGCCTGAATGACAGCCCTGCTCTGGGGACCTAGATGGTGGTGACCTGGGCTGCCGTACCCAAGGAGGTGACAAGCTCAACCCCTGGTTCTGTGCTTTCTTTGCTTGTGGTGGTATTTGAAGCCCTGCCAATCTCAGAATCACTTCAGAGTCATTCCTTTCTTTACTTGAAGGATAACACATGTTCACAGATCTATTGTTTCCTCCTGTACAATCCCAGAAATCTGACACTCTTCTTTCATCGTGTGCCATCTCTGTCCTCTTTGCTCCAAGCTGTCAGTGTATCTGCTGGTACAGCCCCATGCCTTTTCTTGGCTTCTGCTGAGATAGCTAAGTAGATCTATGAGTCACACCCATAATCTTGTTATTGGGTGATTTTCCAGCCACATTCTTGGTGTTCTTTCCAGAAATCACTATTTTTTTTTTGGAAATATGAGTAGTCTCATAATATTCCAAGTCTTCAAGTTCTAGTTCCTTTTTGCTTACTAATACTTTCAATTTATCTATTTTCTCCCACATTTTATTATAAGCAGTAAGGAGAAATCAAGCCACACTTTTAATACTTTGCTCAGAAATCTCTTTAGTCAGCTAAATATCCAGGTTTGTCACAAATTCTGCTTTCCCCAAAATACTAGGGCACAATTCAACCCCTTCACCGCTTTGTGTAACAAAGATGACCTTTATTCTCCAGCAACATACTCATCTTTTCCACTTGAGTTCTCATCAGAATGGTTTTTACCACCCACATTTCTATCAACAATCTCTTCAGGGTAACTCAAACACCACACCCCGGGAGACTTAAAAAGCAGAAGTTCATTGCTCACAGTTCTGGAGCCTGGAAGTCTAAGATCAAGGTGCTGACATATTTAGTTTCTCCTGAGTCCTCTTTTCCTTGCTTGCAGATGGCCGCTTTATCATTCTGTCCCCACATGGCTCCTTTTTTGTACATGTTCACTTCTGGTATCTCTTTCTGTTCTTATAAGGACATCCGTCCTATTGGATTAGGGCTTCACACTAATTGCTTTTTTATTTTTTGAGACAAGGTCCTGCTCGGTCGCCCAGGATAGAGTGCAGTGGTGAGATCATGGCTCACAGCAATCTCGACCTCATGGGCTCCAGCAATCTTCCTACCTCAATGGCCAAAGTAGCTGGGACCATAAGCATGTGCCACCAGGCCTGGCTACATTGTTTTAACTTAATCATCTCTTTACAAACTTATTTCTAAATATGGTTACAGTGTTTTCTTTGTTGTTTGATTTTTTTTTTTTTTTCTTCAGATAGTCTTACTCTGTAGCCCCAGGCTGGAGTACAATGGCACCATCTCAGCTCACTGCAACTTCCGCCTCCCAGGTTCAAGCAATTCTTCTACCTCAGTCTCTCGAGTAGCTGGGATTACAGGCACCCGCCACCACGCCCAGCTAATTTTTGCATTTTAGTAGAGACGGGATTTCACCATGTTGGCCAGGCTGTTCCCGAATTCCCGACCTCAGGTGATCTGCCTGCGTCAGCCTCTCAAAGTGCTAGGATTACAGGCATGAGCCACCATACCCCGCCAGTATGGTTATATCTAAGTATGGTTACATCCTGACCTTTTGGGGCTTGAGACTTCCTTTGAATTTTGTGGGGGTGCACAATTGAGCCCATAACACACTGTATTTCCATCTGTTGTGCCTGTTATGTCCTCTAAAGAGACATGCGTAAATCATGTTTATGAGAATGCTTGCTGTGTGGACAAAACATGAATCAAGTGTTTTGATGTGACACACTCTGTTCAGCAGTGTGGGCTGAATACAGTGTAAAGACACATGCTTGCACCTGTAATCCCAGCACTTTGGGAGGCTGAGGTGGGTGGATTGCCTGAGTCCAGGAGTTTGAGACCAGCCTGGGCAACATGGTGAAACCCCATCTCTACAAAAAACACAAAATTTAGCCAGGTGTGGTGGTGCACACCTATAGTCCCAGCGACTCAGGAGGCTAAGGTGTGAAAGGATCATGTGAGCCTGGGAGGTGGAGGCTGTAGTGAGCTGAGTTCATACCACTGCACTCCAGCTTGGGTGACAGAGCGAGACCTGTTTTAAAAAACAAAATACACGTGTATGATGGTAATTTTTTTTTTTTTTTTTGAGACAGAGTCTTGCTGTTGCCAGACTGGAGTGCAGTGGCACTATCTCGGCTTACCGCAACCTCCACCTCCCAGGTTCAAGCAGTTCTCCTGCCTCAGCCTCCCGAGTAGCTGGGACTACCGGCACACACCACCATGTCCAGCTAATTTTTTTTTTTTTTTTTTTTTTGTATTTTTAGTAGAGATAGGGTTTCACTGTATTAACCAGGATGGTCTCGATCTCTTGACCTTGTGATCTGCCCACCTCAACCACCCAGAGCGCTGGGATTACAGGCATGAGCCACCGCGCCCGGCCGTATGATGATATTTCTAAGAGCGCTAGTTGTGTGAATGAATCAGTACTGTGAAATGTCTGGGAAACTCTTTGTTACATGTTACGCATTCTCCAAACATGTTTAAAAGATGTTTCTAAGATTTCTACTTACCTGATTGAATCAGATACTATAATTTGTTTGAACCACTGTGCTCACCACTCTGTGCTGCCTGCTATACATTCTTTAAAGAGCCATGTGTTCAGTATTGTCTAAAGTACTCGTTTTAAGTGAATCAGGACCATTTTAGATCTAAAATACTGTATTTGATAATCTGTGCTTTATGTTATATATGCTAGGGCACATGTATGAAAGACACTTAGAGTGCCGGTGGTAGGAATGATTTAGTATAGTGGTATTACTGTGAAGCATAGCATTTAGTTCTCCATGCTGCAGGCTATACATTCACAACAGATACATGCGTAAAAATATTTTGAAGAGTACTGTGCTAGGCCATTTTGGCACTACTATAAAGAAATACCTGAGGCTGGATAATTTATAAAGCAAAGAGGAGTTTTTTTCTTTTCTTTTTTTTTTTTTTTTGACGGAGTCTTGTTCTGTCGCCCAAGCTGGAGTTCAGTGGCTCAATCTCTGCTCACTGCAAACTCTGCCTCCTAAGTTCCAGTGATTCTTCTGCCTCAGCCTCCCAAGTAGTTAGGATTACAGGTGTGCGCCACCATGCTCAGATAATTTTTGTATTTTTAGTAGAGATGGGGTTTCACCGTGTTGTCCGGGCAAAGAGGTTTAGCAGGCTCACGGTTCTGCAGGCTGTACAAGCATGGAGCTAACATCTATTCAGTTTCTGGTGAGGGGCCTCAGGAAGCTTACAGTCACAGCCAGAGGTGAAGGGGGAATAGCACATCCCAGGGTGAGGGTGGGAGCAGGAGAGAGAGAGAGAAGGGGCCAAGCTCTTTTAAACAACCAGATCTCATGTGAACGCAGCACAAGAACTCCCTCATTTATCACAAGGATAGCACCAAGCCATTCATGAGGGATCTGCCCTCATGACCTAGATACTCCCCATTAGGCCCTATCTCCAACATTGGGGATCACATTTCAACATGAGATTTGGAGGGGACAAACATCCAAACCATATGAAGTATGGTTATGTGACTGAATCAGAAGAATTTTATTTCATTGAATCATGCATTCAACACTCTTCTGCCCATTACACACTTTTATTTATTCATTTGCTTTTTTTGAGATGGACTCCAGCTCTGTTGCCCAGGCTGGAGTGCAGTGGTGAGATCTTGGCTCACTGCAACCTCTGCCTCCTAGGTTCAGGCTATTCTCCTGCCTCTTTCTCCTGAGTAGCTGGGACTATAGGCAACCGCCCCCATGCCACGCCTAGCTATTTTTAATTTTTTTAGTTTTAGTAGAGACAGGGTTTCACCATGTTGGCCAGGCTGCTCTCAAACTCCTTATCTCAGGTGTTCCGCCCACCTTGGCCTCTCAAAGTGCTGGGATTACAGGTGTGAGTCACCACGCCAAGCCCATTATACACTTTTTAAGGAGATGCATAAATATGTTTCTAAGAGTGCCAACTGAATAAATATAAATCAGTCCCATGCTATTTAATGAAGCATTTTATCCTGTTCCCTATGCCACATGTTTTACACTCTCCAAAGACACATGTGTAAAGGAATTTCTTTTTTTTTTTGGAAACGGAGTTTTGCTCTTCTTGCCCAGGATGGAGTGCAATGGCACCATCTCGGCTCACTGCAACCTCCGCTTCCTGGGTTCTAGCGATTCTCCTGCCTCAGCCTCCCTAGTAGCTGGGATTACAGGCACCCACCACCACGACCAGCTAATTTTTGTATTTTTAGTAGAGAAGGGGTTTCACCATGTTGGTCAGGCTAGTCTCGAACTCTCGACCTTAGGTGATCCGCCCGCCTCGGCCTCCCAAAGTGCTGGAATTACAGGTGTGAGCCACCACACCCGGCCGTGTAAAGGAATTTCTAACAGGTCAACTTGTGTGGACGAATCAGTTTTATTTCTATGAAGCACAGAGTTCAGCACGCGATGATGCATGGTATGCATTCTTTATGACACACGTGTAAAAGATGTTGCTAAGACTGCTATTTGTGTGCATAAACCAGCATAATGTCATTTCTGTAAACCTCATTGTTCAGGATTATTGCTGTACATTATACACTTCATAAAATTTTATGGGTAAAAGATGTTTCTAAGAGTGCCAGTTGTGTGAATGAATCAATATACTGTCACATCTATGAAACATTATTTGCCGCATTCTGGACTGGACTGTAAAATCTCGGTAAAGAGACACATGTAAACTGTGTTTTGTTAAGAGATAATTGTGTAATGAACCAATGTTATATTCGTGAAACCATATGTACTGCTCTCTGTGTGCCATGTTATACACTGGAAATACAAATACATAAATGACATTTGTAACATTCTTATGTGGCTCAATAAATAGTATAGTGTAATTTCTATGGACTACATTGTATGTAAATATGCTTGTAATAGCACTGGTTGGGTGAATGAATAAGGATAGTGTTATTTCAGTGAAACATTGTTCAGTACTTTATTGTTTATTGTACACTCTAAATACAACTGTATAAAAGATACTTAATGTGGGCTTAAACTGCATGAGCACACTTACATGTAGATTTTCTTCTGCCTCTGCCACCCCTAGACAGCAAGACCCCCCCACCTAGACAGCAAGACCCATCTCTCTTCTTTCTCTTCCTCCTCAGCCTACTCAACATGAAAATGACAAGGATGAAGACCTTCACAATGGTCCACTTCACTTAATGAATAGTAAATAGTAAATTTTCTCTTCCTCATGATGTTTGAAATACTATTTTCTTTTCTCTAGCTTATTTCATTGTAAGAATACAATATGCAATACATATACAAAATATGTGTTAACCAACTGTTTATGTCATTGGTAAGGCTTATGGCTAACAGTAGGCTATTAATAGCTACATTGTGGTGCAGTCAAAAGTCATATACAGAGTCTCGATTGTTTGGGGGTTTGGTGCCCCCAATCTCTGCATTGTTCAAGAGACAACCACAGCGTTATTTCTGTTAGACACGTGTCAGCACCCTATGCTGTTACTGTGACTTGCTATTTTTTTAAATCTCCCTTATAACTGTAGGATAACTCTCTGTATAATTCTAAGTATAGTGAATCCCCAATACGTGCAAATTAAAATGGTGACCTGTATCTTTAAAGAAAATTAAATCTTTAAACATGCTCATGACAGCTTGTGTTTTTCATAAACCATTAAGTATATCAGAAGGTTAGTCACATACTTGATGGCTTATGTATTAAATCTCTTAATCAGTAACCAGCAGAACAGGATCGAGTCCTCGCTCTGCCACTAACTAGCTATTTCACCATGAGTAAGTCACTCTGCTTGTTTGGATCTTAGTTTATAAAGTGGGGAGTGTTAGGCAATAGAGCACTGTCGTGCCTTTCAGTGCCAACTTTCTCCAGCTCATTATGCATAAGCTACATCAGTATGTAGGTTTTATTTCTGTTCTGGAAACTACAGCCTCTATCTCTGTATTTATAGCAACTGCTTAGGTTACAAGTTAATCAGTCACCACTGAATGAATGTGGTCTATACATTGGTCCAGTAGTCAGTTTATGCTTTTATTTACCTTTTGCTTAGAGCCCAGCTCATATTTGACTACAGAAAAAATTATGGCTGTTAGAAGGGGGTTTCTCTGTGAGGAATAAGGAAGAGATGAGACCAGAAAGCAACTCATGGCATTCACAAGGCATTTGATGTTGCACATCAGGACAGAGGCCTGCTAACAGACACTGGCTGGGTTAAAAAAAAAAAGTTCTAAAATTATGTGTGTTTCCCTGTGTGGGGAGGTGTTTATGCATGCGTGTATAAGCAGGCACTTTCAAGAGCATGTGTGCATGTCTAATTATTTTTCAAAGATATTTGTAATCCAGAAAATGTTCAGAGCCACTGACATAATGGAATATACCATTGTTTTTCTTTCAGTCAATGAGTTAACAGTCACAAATAATGCTCTTTGGAGACAGGTAGAGCAAAATGGTCAAACGGAACCCTTGAGCAATTGTCCTCCTTACCCCCACTCCCACAGGAACATCAAGTTAAACAACTACCCTTACAATAATACACCTTCATAAGAACTAAAAAACTGGGTGAGAGGTCACATAGTACCTGATTTTTGTGTAACAGCAAGACAAGAAACATTGAAGGGTGTAGGAAGGAGAGTTTCATATTACCTACACTACCCTCCTCCAGACCCAGGCAGTACAGCACGGAGACAGAGAGAGACAGAGAAGTGCCACAGACTGCCACCCCATTACAGTGGAAGACAGCATTTGGTAGAATTTTACCAGTGCCCACAAAGCAAGAAATTAGATCAGTCCCGTGCCAAAGAGTAACCCATTGCCCCAACAGAAGGTACCCAAGTTCCAACTTGCTCTACCACCAGCTAGCTGAAGTGGCCTAAAGGCCTGAATAAATATCAGTGGCAGCAAGGCCATAGCACTGTGGACCTTGGGCAAACTCTGGTACTGGTCTCAAACGCTGTAGGCTTGGGGTGTGATCCTGCATCACACCACATACGGCAGCCATGGGATTGCCTATGTCACCCTTCTCCTGACTCTAGGCAGAGCAGTGTGGAGAGAGACTCCTTCTACTTGGAAAACGAGAGAAAAGAGTACAGGGAATATTGTCTTGCAATTGGGTACCAGCTCAGCCACAGTAAAACAAAGCTCTGGGCAGAGTCCCATAGCTCCTGATTCCAGGCCATTGCTCCTGGATGGTGCTTCCAGACCCAGAAGGGAATCTGCTGTCTTAGTGGGTCAAACCCACGTCCTAGAAAGCTTCACCACCTGCTGAATAAAGTGACCTTGGGCATTGAATAAACATCAGTGGGAGTTAGGCAGTAGCAGATGTGGGCCTTGGGTATGCTCAGGTACTGTACCAGTCTGGGACACTGTGCACTTCAAGTGTGACCCAGCACAGTGCCAGCTATGGTAGCCACGAGAGTGTTTGCATCACCCCTTCCCCAGCTCCAAATAGTCCGGCACCATTCCATGTGGAAAATAAGAGGGAAGAAAGTGAAAAACTTTACTTGGGAACACAGGGAATTCTTTTTTATTTTCTTCAAGTCCATCAGGGCTAGGTACATAGGAGTCTGCAAGAGTTGCAGCATACCTGAGCTTAAGGTGTTCTGTAGTGCTGGAATGGCTGCAGTGACCATGTAGGTTTCAGGAACTCAACTCCCTGTCCCCTTTGAATGCTTGGAAGGCCCTCTGAGGAAGGATGAGTAAAAATAAAGCCAGACACCAATTACTGGAATACATACCTAACTTTTCAATGCCCAGACATCAGTGAATGTCCACAAGCATCGAGAACATCCAGGAAAACATGACCTCAACAAACGGACTAAATAAGATGCCAGTGACCAACCCTCAAGTGACAGAGTTATGTTACCCCTCAGACAGAGAATTCAAAATAGCTATTTTGAGGAAGCTCAATGAACTTCAAGAAAACACAGAGAAGGAATTTAAAAAATTTATCAGAGAAACTTAACAAAGAAATTGAAAAAACAAAAAAGAATCAAACAGAAATCCTGGAGGGGGAAAATACAATTAACAAACTGAAAAATGCTTCAGGGTGTCTCAACAGTAGAACTGATCAAACAAAAGAAAGAATTATGGAGCAGAAGACAGGCTATTTGAAAATGCACAGTAAGGACAAAAGAAATAATAGAAAAGAATAATGAATACTTACAAGATTTAAAAGATAGACTTAAAAGGGTAACTCTAAGATTTATTGGCCTTAAAGAGGAAGCAGGAAGAGAGGCAGGTTTAGAAATCTTATTTAAATAAATAATTTTAAAAAATTTTCCAAAGCTTGAGAAAGAAATATGAAATATCCAGATGTAAAAAGGTCAAAGATAACCAAACAAATGTAACCCAAATAACACTGTCTCAAGGCAAATAATAATCAAACTTTCAAAAGTCAAGGACAAAGAGAAGACTTTAAAAGTAGCAAGAGAAATGAGGCAAATAACAAATAACAGTGCTCCAATTCATCCGGCAACAGCCTTCTCACAGAGGTCAAAAGGGAGTAAGATGACATATTCAAAATGATGAAGGGAGTGGGGGAACCCTGTCAACTGAGATATCCTTTAAATATCAAGGAGAGATGTCTTGCACAGATAAACAAAAGCTAAGGAATTCATCACCACCAGACATGTTTTACAAGAAATACTAAAGGGAGTTTGTCAATCTGAAAGAAAAAAAGTATCACTAATGTGCAACAAAAAAACATTTGAAGGTATAAAACTCATTGGTAAAAGTAAGTACATAGACGGTCAGAATACTCTAATACTGTAACTGTAGTGTATAATTCAAGATTTACTGTATTATGATGACTAAAAGACAAATCTATCAAAAATATAATAGCTACAGTGACCTATTATGAGACAGGCAATATAAAAATATATATATTGAGACAAAAAAAAAAAAAGCAAAATGTGTGTGGGGGGGTTAAGGTAGTGTAGAATTTTTTTTTCAGTTTTTCCTTTGTTTCTATTCTTTTCTTTATGATAGATGATAAATTGTTATCTGTTTAAAATAACTTATTGGCTGGGCATGGTGGCTCATGCCTGTAATCCCAGCACTTTGGGAGGCTGAGGTGAAAAGAAACCAGGCACATTCCTCCATGTATCTCCCAACATCCTGAGCCCAGCACAAACACATTCCTCCATATCTCTCTCAACTTTAGAAAAACACCACCTGGGAAATCTCCGATAAGGGCACAGCGGGAACCAATACAATATGCTAAATGTATAATGTTAACCAATTGTAATGTTGTAACCAAAAGAATTCCCTTGTTCCCCTGTAACTTTACATATCCTGTTTACATCGAGCTATAAAAAGCAAGCACTCGCATTGTTCGAGGCCCTCTTGTATGCTGTGGAATGGAGGGACCAAGTTCGAACTTGCAGTAAAAGATCCTTGCCGCTTGGCTTTGACTCTGGACTCTGGTGGTCTTCTTTGGGGAACAAACGGTCTGGGCATAACAGAGGCAGGTGAATCACCTGAGGTCAGGAGTTTGAGACCAGACTGGCCAACATGGTGAAACCCCATCTCTACTAAAAATACAAAAATTAGCCAGGCGAGGTGATGGGTGCCTGTAATCACAGCTACTTGGTAGGCTGAGGCAGGAGAATCACCTGAACCCTGGGCAGCAGAGGTTGCAGTGACCTGATATTGTGCCATTGCATTCCAGCCTCAGTGACAGAGTAAAACTCCATCTCAAAAAACTACAAAAACCAAAAAACCTGTTATATCTCATGGTAACCACAAAGCAAGATCATATAATAGATACACTAAAAATAAAAAGCAAAGAATTGAAACATGACCATAGAAAATCACTTAACCACAAGGAAGAAAGAAAGAATAGAAGATGGGAATAATTACTATTATTATTATTATTATTATCTTAGCAATAAAGCTTTTTAATCACCTGGGTGCAGGTGGGCTGAGTCCGAAAAGAGAGTCAGCGAAGGGAGATAAGGGTGGGGCCGTTTTATAGGATTTGGGTAGGTAAAGGAAAATTATAGTCAAAGGGGGGTTGTTCTCTGGCGGGCAGAAGTGGGGGTCACAAGGTGCTCAGTGGGGGAGCTTTTTGAGCCAGGATGAGCCAGAAAAAGGAATTTCACAAGGTAATGTCATCGCTTAAGGCAAGGACTGTCCGTTTTCACTTCTTTTGTGGTGCAATGTCATCAGTTAAGGCGGGGCAGGGCATTTTCACTTCTTTTGTGATTCTTCAGTTACTTCAGGCCATCTGGGCATATATGTGCAAGTCACAGGGGATGTGATGGCTTGGCTTGGGCTCAGAGGCCTGACATTCCTGCCTTCTTATATTAATAAGAAAAATAAAACAAAATAGTGTTGAAGTGTTGGGGTGGGGAAAATTTTTGCAGGTGGTACAGAGAGAGAATGGGCGATGTTTCTCAGGGCTGCTTCAAGCGGGATTAGGGGTGGCATGGGAACCTAGAGTGGGAAAGATTAAGCTGAAGGGAGATCTTGTGGTAAGGGGTGATATTGTAGGGTTGTTAGAAGAAACATTTGTCATATAGAATGATTGGTGATGGCCTGGATACGGTTTTGGATGAATTGAGAAACTAAACGGAAGATACAAGGTCCGAATAAAACAAGGAGAAAAAAGGGTATTAAAGGACTAAGAATTGGGAGGACCCAGGACATCCAATTAGAGAGTGCCCAAGGGGGTTCAGCCTAATTACTTGCTTGGTTGGCAAGTTTTTTGGCTCTATCCTTGAGTTTTTTTCTGTTGTCATACCAGGCCAGATTGATTTAGGTAAAAACAGCACTCTTCATTTAAGAATATACAGAGTCCTGCTTTTTCATCAGTGAGTAAGTCGAGGCCTCGGCGGTTTTGGAGGACAACTGCAGCTAAAGAGTCAACTTGGGCCTGGAGCACTGATAAATTTTGTGGTATGTCTGTGATGCTAGCAGAGAAGTCATTAGACAGGCTATGGAAGGTCGTGACAGAGGTTGAAATGCCTGCTATTCCAGTACCCAGAGCAATAGTGGAGGCAGAAAGTCCTAAACCGACCAGCAAGGGAATTGTAAGAAGAGTTAATAGGTTTTAAAAGGCCATGCTGTAGCAAGCGAGTGATAACAGGCTTTAATCCTTTTAAAGCATGCTGTGGGATGGGATATTGGCGTTGAGTGGGGTAAGGGTGATTGGGTTTTAATGGGATAGTAATGGGCATGTGACTGGTTGCCAGGGAAGAAGTAGAGATGTCCCATCCTTGTGAGTTAAGGTCAGGCGATAGGAGAGGAAGACGTAAAGGAGGCTTTGGGTTGGGGAGAAGGGCGGCAATGAGATGTGGCTGTAGTCCAGGAATAGTCAGGGAAGCAGATAATTTGGTTAAAATCTCTTGGCCTAGTAAGGGAACTGGGCAGGTGGGCATAACTAAAAAGGAGTGTATAAAAGAATGTTGTCTAAATTGGCACCAGAGTTGGGGAGTTTTAACAGGTTTAGAAGCCGGGCTGTCAATACCCACAACAGCTATGGAGGCAGGGAAATAGGCCCTTGAAAAGAAGGTAATGTGGAGTGGGTAGGCTCGTATTGATTAAGAAGGGGACGGACTTACCTTCCACTGTAAGAGTTACCTAAAGCATCTGTGATGGTCCAGGAAGCTTCCGAGGCGATGGGGCAGCGTCAGTCTTCAGCCACTAAGCCAAGAAGATCTGGGAAAGCGTCAGTCAGAGAGCCCTGGGTCAGAGCTCCAGGGGCTCTGGGAGTGGCTGCCGGGCAAGTTGGACAGTCCAATTTCCAGTGGGGTCCCGCACAGATGGGACACGGCTTAGGAGGAATCCCAGTGGCTAGATTTCCGGCACTTGTAGCAAGCTCCTGGGGGAGGAGGTTCTGGAGGAACCCCTGGCAGCTGCGGTTCAGGCATTTGGAGTTGTGTGCTGGAGATGTGCCTGGGGTTTGTCCCACAGTGGAGGCAAGGAATTGCAACTTAGAAATAAGTTGCTACTTGGCTGCCTCTACTCTATTATTGTACACCTTGAAGGCGACGTTCATTAAGTCCTGTTGTGGGGTTTGAGGGCCGGAATTTAATTTTGGGGGTTTTATTTAATGTTGGGAGCACATCGGGTAATAAAATAAAATGCATATTGAGAATAAGACGGCCTTCTGACCTTTCAGGGTCTAAGGCTGAAAAGTGTCTCAAGGTTGCTGCCTAAACGGGCCATGAACTGGGCTAAGTTTTTTATATTTGATGAAAAAGAGCCTAAACACTAACTGATTTGGGAGAGGTCGGATAAAGAACAAGGAGCATTAAACTTGACTATGCCTTTAGCTCTAGCCACTTTTTTAAAAGGAAATTGCTGGGCAGGCGGGGGAGGGCTAGTCAAGGAACGAAACTGTAAGCCAGCCCGGGTATGAGGAGGGGAGATGATAAAAGGATTACAGGGTGGAGGAGTGGAGGCTGAGGAAAACTGGGACCTAGCTCAGCCTGGCGAGGAGGGGAGAGGTCAGATGGGTCTGTAGAAAAGGAAGACTGGAAAGATTCAGCGATGCTTGGGGTTGGGACTGAGGGGACAGGCAGGAGGGAAAGAAGGAAGATTTGGGACGAGTTGCATTGGGAACAGAGACTAGAGAGGGACTGATGTGTAAAAGAATGTCTGGACGTCAGGCACCTCAGACCGTTTGCCTATTTTACGACAAGAATTATTTAGATCTTGTAGGATGGAAAAATCGAAAGTGCCGTTTTCTGGCTATTTGGAACCACTGTCGAGTTTGTATTGGGGTCAAGCGGCATTGTAGAAGAAAATAAGACGTTTAGGTTTTAGGTCAGGTGTAAGTTGAAGAGGTTTTAAGTTCTTGAGAACACAGGCTAAGGGAGAAGAAGGAGGAATGGACGGTGGAAGGCTACCTATAGTGAAGGAGGCAAGCCCAGAGAAAAGAGAGAGTAGAGACATGGAGAGAAGGAGTTCAGGGGTTCTTGCCCCCCAGAAAAGCAGAGAAGGGGTTGGGGCTCTTGCCCCTCCCCCAGAAAAGCAGAGAAGGGGTAGAGACAGGGAGAGAAGGGGTAGGGGTTCTTGCCCCTCCCCCAGAAAAGTGGGACTTGCCGCTAAAGGTGAAGGACCAAGGTAGGCGTCCCTGCAGCGTGGTCAGACACCTCTGAAACGTGGGTGAGTAATCAGAGAGGCATCTCTGCAATGATTAAACACCAAGGGAAGGCTGCCTTCCCCGAGTCCATGACCAGCACCGGAGTTTTGGGTCCATGGATAAAACGTGTCTCCTTTGTCTCTACCAGAAAATGAAAGAAATTAAAATTACGAGAAGGGAGAGATTGAAGGATGGCACCAAGATTGGAAGGAGAAAGACGTTGAGGGATAGTGAGAGAGGTTGGAGAAGAGTGTAAAAAGGGGCCGCTTTCCCGATTTAAAATTGGTGAGATGTTCTTTGGGCTGGTTGGTCTGAGGACCAGAGGTCGTAGGTGGATCTTTCTCACAGAGCAAAGAGCAGGAGGACAGGGGACTGACCTCCCAAGGGAGTTCCCCCGATGCGAGTCATGGCACCAAAATCTCATGCACGTCCTTGTGAAGAGACCACCAAACAGGCTTTGTGTGAGCAATAAAGCTTTTTAATCACCTGGGTGCAGGAAGGCTGAGTCTGAAAAGAGAGTCAGCCGAAGACAGGAATTATAAAACAACCAGAAAACAAATAACAAAATGTCAGTAGTAAGTTCTTACCCATCAATAATAATAAAAGTCATTAAAAATATATAATTTTTGTATAGTATATAATTTTCATATAATAAAAACTAAAAAGCTTCTATACAGCCAAAGAAATAATTATCAGAGTTAATAAACAACCAACAGAGTGGGAGAAAAATCTTCAAAATCAATACCTCTGACAAAGGACTAATATCTAGAATCAACAAAGAACTCAAATCAGCAAGAACAAAACAAAAAGTGGGCTAAGGAAATGAATAGACAACTCTCACAAGAAGATGTACAAATGGCCAACAAGCATACGAAAAAATGTTCAACATCACTAATTATCAGGAAAATGCAAATCAAAACCACAATGAGATACTACCTCACTCTTGCAAGAATGGCCATAATCAGAAAATCAAAAAATAGTAGATGTTGGCATGGATGTGGTGAAATGGGGACACTTTTACACTGTTGGTAGGAATGTAAAGTAGTACAACCACTATGGAAAACAGTGTGGAGATTCCTTGAAGAACTAAAAGTAGATCTACCATTTGATCCAGCAATCCCACTGCTAGGTATCTACCCATAGGAAAATAAGTCATTATACAAAAAAGGTATTTGCACACATATGTTTATAGCAGCACAATTTGCAACTGCAAACATATGGAAACAGCCCAAATGCCCACCACTGAACAAGTGGAATAAAAAATATGGTTTACATATACCATGGAATACTACTCTGACATAAAAAGGAACAAAATAATGGCATTCGCAGCAACCTGGATGGAATTGGAGACTATTATTCTAAGTGAAATAACTCAGGAATGGAAAACCAAACATCATATGTTCTCACTCATATGTGGGAGCTAAGCTATGAGGACACAAAGGCATAAGAATGACATATTGGACTTTGGTGACTTGAGGGGAAAGGGTGTGGGGTAGCAAGGGATAAAAGACTACACATTGGGTACAGTGTACATTGCTAAGGTGATGGGTGCACCAAAATCTCAGAAGTCACCACTGAAGAACATATTCATGTAATCAAACACCACCTGTTCCCCCAAAACCAACTGAAATTAAAAAAAAAAACATAGAGTGGCTGAATGGATGAAGAAACATGACCCAACTATATGCTGCCTAATGGAAAACCACTTTACCTATAAATACATCTATACCAGACTGAAAGGAAAAACATATTCCATGCAAACAGAAACCAAGAAAAAAAAAAAAAAGCAGGAGTAGCTAAAGTTATACCAGATAAAATAGACTACAAGTCAGAGACTGTGAAAAAAACATAAAACCACGAGGAAGGTCACTATATAATGTTAAAGAGGTCCGTGAAGCAAGAGGATATAACTATTCTAAATACCTGTGCACTCAGTGCTGGAATACCAAAGCACATAAAGCAAGCATTAATAGCTCTAAAGGGAGAGATGGACTGTAATGCAATAATAGTAGGGGACTTCAACACCTCCGACTCAATAATGAAGAGTTCACCCAGACAGAAAAATAACAAAGAAATATCAAAGTGAAACCAAAATTAGACCAAATGGGCCTAATTGAAATTTGCAGATCATTTTACCTGACTGCTGCAGAATACACACTCTCATCAGCACATGGAACATTCTTCAGAATAGACCACATTTTGGGACACAAAACAAGTCTCAACAAATTTTTGAAAGTCGAATACAATTAGAAATCAATAAAAAGAAGAATCTTGGAAACTACACAAACACATGGAAATTAAACATCTCCTGAATGATGAATAAATCAATGAAGAAATTAGGAAGAAGATTGAAAATTTCTTTATACAAATAAAAGTGGGAACACTACATACCAAAATCTATGGGCTATAGCAAAAACAGTGCTAAGAGAGGAGTTTATACGAATAAACTCCTACATTGAAAAGTAGAAAGACTTCAAATAAACAACTTAACAATGCACCCAAAGTAGCTAGAAATGCAAGCTGAAACCAAACCCAAAATTAGTAGAAAGAAAGAAATAATAAAGATCAGAGAAGAAATAACTGAAATTGAGACAACAAAATTTAAAAATCAAGAAAACTGAAAAGTTGGCTTTAAAAAAAAAAATAAACAAAATGGACAAACCTTGAGCTAGACTAAGAAAAAAAAGATAGGACTCAGATAAGTAAAATCAGAAACAAATAAGGAGATGTAACAACTGAGACCACAGAAATACAAAGACTCATTAGAGACTATTATGCTTCTTTCCTCTCTGCTGGCTGAGCCTGAGGTTTTTATGGGCCCAGGATGGGGGGGCAGGGTAGGACATGGGGGGTTTCAGAAAAGGTAACATTCGAGCAGGAAACCAGGGAGGTAAGTTCTCGCTTTGTGCTGCAGCTTCAGATTCGAGGGTGGGGCCCTCACCAGGGACCAGCCCTCCCAGAATTTCTCTCCCTCCTGTCCCTATCATTTAGAGAACTCCTAAAAACAACAGCAATATAAAACAATCTGATTCAAAAATGAGCAATGGATCTGAACAGTTATTTCTGCAGATGATATACAAATTGTCAACAAGCATCACTAATCATCAGGGAAATGCAAATCAAAACCACAAAAAGATAAAACCTCAAAACCTCACCCCCATTAGGATGGCTACTATCAAAAACAGAAAATAACAAATATTGATAAAGACACAGAGAAAGTAGAACCCTGTGCAGTGTTGGTGGGGAGAGAGAATGGTGAAATCACTGTGGAAAATAGTATTGCAGTTCCTAAAACATATTTTTATATAATTACCATAGGATTCAGCAATTCCACTTCTGTGTATAAATAAAAAAGACTTGAAAGCAGGATTTTTGAAGTGATACTACTACACCTATGTTTATAACAGAACTATTCACGATAACCAAGAGGTGAAAACAACCAAAGTGTCTATAGACGAGCGAATGGATAAACAAAACGCGGTACATAGATAAAATGAAAGGAAATTGTGACATGGATAAACTTTGAAACTCTGACATAGATAAAGCAAGCAGTGACTCCTGGCAGCCTTCAAGATCTGGTGCATAATGAAGACATTATGCTAAGTGAAATATACCAGGCACAAAGGGACAAATATTGTACGATTCCACTTCTATAAGGTTCCTAGAGTAGTCAAGTTTATACAGGCAGACAATAGAATACTATTTGCCAGGGGATGGGGGCTGGGAAGAATGGGAGGAATTGTTTTTCAATGGGTACGAGTTTCATTTTGGAAAGATGAAAAAGTTCTGGAGATGGAAATCGATGATGGTTCCTTAACAATGTGAATGTTCTTAGTGCCACTGAACCATAGACTAAAAATGGTTAAAATGGTAAATTGTATGTTATGTATAATTTACCACAATAAAAAAGTGTATATGATATATAATTAAGGGAACCTAGTTTTCTCCAGGGGAAAAAGGAGGTGTAGAAGCCTGGAGGGTGTGCATGTGACTGTTGAAACATTAAAAGTATTCTTTAAGTAAGAGAGAGAGTAACCAGCTATGCCACTTACCAGTTGTCTGACTTTTTGCAAGTAGGTAAACCTCTCCATGCTTTAGTTTCTTAAACAATACAAATAAAAAGGGTTACATTTTTCCATCATTGTTACTCTTTTTTTTTTTTTTTCGTTATTCCCTCAAATGATTGCATAGTTAGTGGTTTGGGGGAATGGTGATATGGTTTGGCTGTGTCCCCACCCAAATCTCATCTTAAACTTTAGTTTGCATAATCCCCACATGTTGTGGGAGGAGACCCAGTGGGATGTAATTTAATCATGGGTGGGTTACCCTAATGCTGTTCTCGTGATAGTGAGTGAGTTCTCATGAGATCTGATGACTTTGTAAGGGGCTTTTCCCCCTTTTGCTCGACACTTTCCTTTGCTACCACCATGTGAAGAAGGACATCTTTACTTCCCCTTCTGCCATGATTGTAAGTTTCCTGAGGCCACTCTAGTCATGCTGAAATGTGAGTCCATTAAACCTCTTTCCTTTATAAATTACCCAGGCGTGGGCGTGTCTTTATTAGCAGCATGAGAACAGACTAATACAGATGGTTAACACTACACTTCTCTAAAGCAGGAACCCTCCTGTTACACCTACCTGTTTCCATTCATTCCACAATAGAATGAATAAATAAATTCATCCTGTAGACTGTTTTGTTTCTATCTCTTGCTCTCCATCTACCCAGTCCATGAGTACATAGACACACAGAAACACACACACACACATACACACAAACATGCAAATTTTGTAAATCTGCTTTCCTCCTACTCTAAGAATCACCAGATTTATTTTATTGACTCTCTTTTATGGCCAGTTTTCTTCCTAGCATTTATATCTTTTTTGGCAGTTCCCTGAAGGAGAAGGAAGTATGCATTTTGTTGCCAGGCAACAAGTATCTCCAGAATGCACATTACTTTTTTTAGATGGAAAAGGGAGTGTTTAATTTTTGTAACTGGGGTTTAATTTCAGTTCTTGAAAGGTCACTCGAATAATTCAGAGTTATGAAGAGTTGCTCAGCATAAATTGGAAGCCTAGTCTTTCCCTTAGTCCCCAGAGACAGGACCAGGAACTTCCAGCCGAGTTGTCCCTGGTCAAGGTCTCCCACCGTACTGTGAGATATTTCTATTTACAAATGCTAACAGGCCCAACAGGAGGAGGACATGTTTGCTTCCCCTTCTGCCATGATTGTAAGTTTCCTGAGGCCACTCTAGTCATGCTGAACTGTGAGTCCATTAAACCTCTTTCCTTTATAAATTATCCAGGCTTGGCCAAAATGGCAGACTTTACCTAGCCTGAGAGACAGGAGTAAATACTTAAAAAGAGGGAATTTAGGTAGATATGCATAAGAGAAAATTCATGGCAATAAAAACAATATAAATATGTGTCTTTTATAGGGGGAGGGAGTTTTGGGGTGACTGTAGGTAGGAAAACATTGTTTCAAGATAAGAATGGAGCAGTGAGGGCCGGGTGTGGTGGCTCATGCCTGTAATCCCAGCACTTTGGGAGGCCGAGACAGGTGGACCACCTGAGGTCAGGAGTTCAAGACCAGCCTGGCCAACATGGTGAAACCCCATCTCTACTAAAAATACAAAAATTAGCCAGGTGTGGCAGTGGGCCCCAGTAATCCTGGCTACTCCAGAGGCTAAGGCAGGAGAATCGCTCTGCTTGAACCTAGGAGGCGGAGGTTAAAGTGAGCTGAGATTGCACCACTACACTCCAGCCTGGTTAACAAGAGCAAAACTCCGTCTCAAAGAAAACCCCCCAAAACCCAAAAATAAAAAGAATGGGGCAGCAAAGTCAGATGCCATCCACTGCACCATATTTCATTTAATTATAATTCACATAAGCCCACATGCAAACGGCCAAAGCACCTTTATGATTTTCCATTTTTCAAAAACATTTTTTATTTAACTTTATAAAAATGACTGATAAAACATAAGGTTTGAACTCCTTAAAAATTACATATCTGTTTCCTTCCTTAAGGTCTATGATTCAGTGAGAACGAAGACTATTTTCAACTTTCTATCTTATCTTTTTAGAGATTTATTTATAATTTCCCTTATCTATATGTCCCTATGTGCTCTACTGTCCAGTCACATCTTAGGATACCACTGCCATTTATATCATTCTTTTTTTTTTTTTTTTTTTTTTTTGAGATTGCGTTTCACTCTTGTTGCCCAGGTTGGAATGCAGTGGTGCGATCTTGGCTCACTGCAAACTCTCCTTCCTGGGTTCAAGTGATTCTCCTGCCTCAGCCTCCTGAGTAACTGGCATTACAGGTGTGTGCCACCATGCCCAGCTAATTTTTGTATTTTTAGCAGAGATGGGGGTCTTTCCATGTTGGCCAGGCTGGTCTTGAACTCTTGACCTCAGGTGATCTGCCCACCTTGGCCTCCCAATGCTAGGATTATAGGCGTGAGCCACCCTTATATCATTCTTAAACAGACATGATCTTACATGCCATCCTCCAAGATGTCCTCCAGTTCCCAATAATTATTTTTCCCTCTGTAGTCTACATGTCTTGTTCCTTTATGTTTGACTCACTATAACTGACGGAAAAGTGAATTAGTTAAAAGGTGAGACTGCCCAAATAGTTTATAAATAAATAAATAACAAGATTTGATTCATTTCTATGTGCCCCTCATGTTTAACATATAAATACATACTCACAGCTTACATAAATGAGCCACAAACTAGCAAGTGTATCAACAGAGACTCACCCGATTCTTAAAGTAGAGCACAGTATCTTTCTCTCATGTGAAAGTTTAGAGTCATCACTCAAAAACATATGGCAAGATCCTCAGGAACCTCCTAAAAGAGAAAACATATCCAACAGCTGTATTGTTTAATGTATCTCCTAATCCTTTGATAACCAGTAACCTCTATGGAGTTAAAAAAGCAAATAACCAGTCAATAAAAATGTTAAATTAACCAGAGCATCTGAAAATAAAGCTGTTCCAAGCCATGGGTGAAAGGAAATAGAAGATACATTATAATCACACTGACAAGTAGCTTCATTTTTGATCTTGCCCATCAAGTGTTGGTGCTATAATGCCTTCCTCAGATAGGCAAAAAATCCACTTTCTAAAATAGAAAATATTCACTCTGGTTCTTTAAATAGTAAAGAGTAGCTGCCATCTAGTGACTTGTTGCTTAGTAATACTGCTGTATACCTTCTCTCCTCTCTGAGCCAGGGAACCCTTCCCATTCTCTACTGGAATTGAAACCTTTTCATTTTTCTGGAAAACCATTTCTCTAGCCTTCTGTTTTTAAATGCTGTTACCAGATTAAGGGGAGTGATTACTGAATTCTGAGTCTTCAAGCCCAGGCCAATGAAAGGGCAAAGTGAGAGCTCAGAGATACACAGAGGCTTCCGTGTATAAACAAGAAACCACCCGGTGGCACAGATGAGGTGAAAGAACCTTTTTTTTTTTTCAAAGCAAGCAGTGACTCCTGGAAGCCTTCAAGATCTGGTACAAAAGAGAATAAAAACCAACCAAAAATATTCAGGAAGACAATAGGGTAGTATCAGCCTTTTTTTTGTTTCGTTTTAAGTTCTTTCTTTCTTTTCTTTTTAGTTGAAGTAAAATTACTACACATGGCCGGGCGCGGTGGCTCATGCCTGTAATCCCAGCACTTTGGGAGGCTGAGGCGGGCAGATCACAAGGTCAGGAGATCAAGACCACGGTGAAACCCCGTCTCTATTAAAAATACAAAAAACTAGCCGGGCGCGGTGGCGGGCGCCTGTAATCCCAGCTACTCAGGAGGCGGAGGCAGGAGAATGGCGTGAACCCGGGAGGCGGAGCTTGCAGTGAGCCGAGATTGCACCACTGCACTCCAGCCTGGGCGACAGCGCAAGACTCTGTCTCAAAAAAAAAAAAAAAAAAAAAATTACTACACATAAATGCTAAAAGTTAGGGGAAAATCCTGTGAGGGATAATTGACCAAAGTTCTTTCTTGATAACCTTAAAAGCTTACAAATCGGTAGTACTAAAGGCTTTCTAACGAAAGCCAGGAACAAGCTAAATACATCCATTGTGTGACTGTAGAAACACTCAACAGGTGACGGGAAATCAATGACTCCGTGCAGGAATACCTCGGTGATATTGCAGGTTTGGTTCTAGAACTCTGCAATAAAGTGAATATTGCAATAAAGCAAATCAGACAATTATTTTTTTGTTTTCCCAGTGCCTATAAATTTATGTTTACAGTGTATGGTAGCCTATGAAGTATGCAATAGCACTATATCTAAAAACATACATACCTTGATGTAAAAATACCTTATTGCTAAAAAATGCCAAAACAGAGACACGAAGTGAGCACATGCGATTGGAAAAATGGTGCCGATAGACTTGCTCATCAGAGGGGTTGCCACAAACCCTCAATTTGTAAAAAATGCAGTATCTGCGAAGTGCAATAAAGTGCAGTAAAACAAGGTATGCCTGTACTCACAGAGAAGAATATTCTAATTAAGTGCAAGCCAGCATGAGGATATGAAAACCCCGGAGCATAAAATACCGCACAGGTTTTAGCGTGTCACAACTTGCCCATTCCAATGTCCTCCTTTGTCTAATATTCAGAAGAAAGGCGATTTTTTCCACTCTTGTATTCTTGGGTGGTGAAGGTGGCAGTGTGGTGCAACGGAGAGGGATGTGAGGCAGGGTCTTGCCTCCAGTCTGCTGAATGAGCTGGGATAAGACACTTATATTTTCTAGCTCCAGGTTTTCTCATCAGTCAGACTAATTGATCAAAAAAATTTTCGGCCAGGCGCAGTGGCTCACGCCTGTAATCCCAGCACTTTGGGAGGCCAAGACGGGAGGATCACGAGGTCAGGAGATCGAGACCATCCTGGCTAACACGGTGAAATCCCGTCTCTACTAAAAATGCAAAAAAAAAAAGAAAAAAAAAAAAGGCAGGCATGGTGGCTGGCGCCTGTAGTCCCAGCTACTCAGCAGGTTGAGGCGGGAGAATGGCGTGAACCCGGGAGGTGGAGCTTGTAGTGAGCCGAGATGGCACCACTGCACTCTAGCCTGGGCGACAGAGTGAGACTCATCTCAAAAAAAAAAAAAAATTTTTTTCTTTTGGTTTAAATTTCTTATTCTGTGGTTGGTCTTAGCAGCTATGAATTCTGAGAAAGCCACAACCTTTCTTATCCTCTGCCTCCACCAGTGCAAAAAAGATGAGGGTATAAACCAAAAATAAAATCCTGTGTCCCCCAGCTGCCTGAACAGACCCCTTCCTGGCCAAGGGAACCCCACAGAAACCTGAAAAATGGAATTCCTAGCCATGATGGGAAGGGAGGGCAGATATACCTTGTCATACCCCCTCCTTTTTGAAATTTAGGCATGACTGACCACCATTAAAGTTAAAATAAAGATCCTAATGTCACCGGAAAGGCTCCCAATCCTGTCCCCAACAGATGGTTCTTGCATCTCGCACAAAAAAGAATTTAAGGTGAATTCATACAGTAAAGTGAAAGCAAGTTTATTAGGAAAGTAAAGGAATAAAAGAATGGCTACTACATAGAGCAGCCCTGAGGGCTGCTGGTTGCCCATTTTTGTGGTTATTTCTTGATTATATGTTAAACAAGGGGTGGATTATTCATGCCTCCCCTTTTAGACCATATAGGGTAATTTCCTGATGTGGCCATGGCATTTGTAAACTGTGACGGCGCTGATGGGAGTGTAGCAGTAGGGACGACTAGAGGTCACTCTCATCACTGTCTTGGTTTTGGTGGGTTTTGGCTAGCTTCTTTCCTGCAACCTGTTTTATTAGCAGGGTCTTTATGACCTGTATCTTGTGCTGACCTCCTGTCTCATCCTGTGACTTAGAATGCCTTAACCATCTGGGAATGTAGCTCAGTAGGTCTCAGCCTCATTTTACCCAGCTCCTATTCAAGATGGAGTTGCTCTGGTTTAAACACCTCTGACAATAACACTCACAAAACAGAATCTGTGTGGCAATTAGATACCAAATCAAAAACAAGGCCCAAGGCCATGCAAAGCCAAAGTCAACTCACACCCTACTAACCATAAAATCTTGTTAAATGGCTTGTTATTATCCTGATATAATATGGCTTACTTGCCAACCTGACTCTGATATAACATCACATGACAGATAGCAAACTCTGAAGGAAATCAAAATATTTCACCCCAAAATGTATTTCTTTGACATATTTTGAAATGACCCTGCAAAGTTGTCTTTTACGGGGGAAATTTGCATCTATAGAGAACTGCCATTAATGCAGCCAGGCCTTCCCTTTCTAGGTCTTTCCATGATCTAGGATCTAGGAGAGATTAGCTTAGAACCTGACACATTTAAAGCCTTGAAAAGAGACATTTACAGTCTATTCTCTCTGACGACTACCACCTAAGAGGCTTCCTCTACATAACAAGGGCCTTGCCCCCAACAACCACCTTATCTTAACCCAATTATTCCTTTCTACTAACTTCAAGTCTTTAGACAATAGCCTAACTTTCCCAACAGGTGGTCAACTCAAGAATCCCTAAAACCCACCTTTAAGATACAATGAATCAGTTTCTCTTCAAAGGTTTAGCCTGTTAACTTCCTAGTCCTTTGTTCTCCAACTCAACTTTCTTATTCTACATGCTTCCTTGCCCCTAGTTACTGGAAACAGCCTACCTGCTTCCCATCAGCATTAATCAATAACTCACATGTGTTCCCTTGATTACCTGCACCCACTGTTCCCCCGAAACTTCACATTTCACACACTTCACCACTATACCTCACATCCCCCTTCCCTTCCATATTTAGAAAAATATTTGCAAGTAGTCAGTCGGGTCAGCTCAAATTGTGTGGTCTGTCCCCAGTCCATGGGGGAATGACACAGAGGTAAGGACTATACATCAGAGATAAAAATCCCCTGCTCTCCTTTGTTCAGTGTGCTCTTGTGATCTTGATTGACATGAGCGGCACCCTTCTGCAGAAGTAAACTACCTTGCTGAGAAAACGTTTGCCTGAGTGCTGGTTTCACTTTGCGGCACCAAGCATTTACCCCTAGAACATTTTCATATCTAACATACCTATGCCTTTTAAGCCCCCCAGTTTGAGATGTCCTGCCATTTCAGGCTGAACCAATGTATCCCTTCTATGTACTGGTTTATGTCATTGCCTGCAACTCCTGTCTCCCAAAATGTATAGAACCAAACTGTAACCCCACCACTTCGAGACCACTTACTCGAGAATTCTTGGGTTTGCGTTTTCCCTGGACTGCAGTCATGCATTTAGAATAAACCTCTTTAAAATATTTTTATAGAGTTTGATTTTCCCATTAACGAGGGGAACTGGACATCATGATTCTAAATTCTTTCTAGTTCTAGATTTCAGTGATTTCTTGTCCCTTCACTACGGAGATAATAGAACGAAAAGGATTCGTATTTGAATGAACAAGTCCACAAAAAGCAGAAGGAGGCTGTGGGAAAAAGAAGGATAACATGTGCTACCTGAGAACATCAACACTGGAAAACTAAGCATGCAGTGTATTCAGAAGGGAATTCTTCATCGGCAAAACGAATCCAGGCACAATATCACCCCTTTCTCTAAATCCTTTTGTCAGGCGTTACTTACAAAAGAGAGAAAGGCAAATAGAACAATGATAACTTTCACCCAGTGTGAACAAGTGTAGAGACATCTGGGTAATGAAAAGCTGATACTTCCCATGTCATTTCACAGATAACTGTTTGATACCCAGCTCTCCAGTGCAGATTTCCTAGATATATACCTGCAACCAACTAAGCATAACACTAGATGTCAGTAGATATAGTTGAAAAAAACGAAGCCTCATCCAGCAGCTTGAAAATCAGAGGAAATAATTTCCATTTACAGAACAGCTTATTCCAACAAACTTGTTGGACCAGTTATTCTGTTTCCCAGCAACCATCCATCTTTTTTAACCCAAGTGTTATATGACCTTGGAAATCATGGTTTTTACAGATGTTTGAATTATGCCTTATGAAGTCATCTTGATGGTTTCCAGATGATAATACGTTTACAAAGTATTTTAGTGCTGGGTTGATGGGTCCTGAAGATGCCACATTTTCTTGTGAAAGTTGTCTTGCTTATGTTTCCCCTTTGAATATTTGTATTTATCCGTTTACACATACATAGGTATTTGTGTAAACATCTAAGTAAACATATGTAAACAACGCAACGGTTCCGGCTGCTTGATACAGTGGGGAGAGCACTGGACTAAGAGTATTCAACGTTATTCACATCATGTTACTCCTTCATTTGGGTTCTTGGTTTTTAGAAACGTTAAATTAGGGAGTGAGATTATCGGACCCTTAACTAAAGTCTCTTTTAACTCTAATTTCCTAATTTTGTATTTCTTCTAAGAACAATTTTAAACCATCTTAGACAAAGCAGACAATACTCCAGTGCTACAGACATCAGAAATATTTCATCTTAGTTATCTAATTATCTTTTCTTCTGATAACCTCTTGGAGAGGGAGAGAAGTTAAAACTAAATTGCCAGGCGAGAGGATCAGATCCTTATTAGCAGTTCTAATTTCGTTATCAGAAAGGTATCAGAAAGGGGTCCCAATCCAGACCCCCAAAGAGGGTTCTTAGATCTTGTGCAAGAAAGAATTCGGGCGAGTCCACAGAGTAAACTGAAAGCAAGTTTATTAAGAAAGTCAAGGGAATAGAAGAACGGCTACTCCATAGGCAGGGCAGCAGCTTAGGCTGCTGGACTAAGGACACTTATAGTTACTTATTGATTATATGCTAAACAGGGGGTGGATTATTCATGAGTTTTCTGGGAAAGGGATGGGCAATTCCCAGAACTGAGGGTTCCTCCTTTTTTTTTTTTTTTTGAGGTGGAGACTCGCTCTGTTGCTGAGGCTGGAGTGATCTTGGCTCACTGCAACTTCCGCCTCTTGGCATGCCATTCTCCTGCCTCAGCCTCCCAAGTAGCTGGGACTACAGGTGCCCGCCACCATGCCTGGCTAATTTGTTGTACTTTTAGTAGAAACGGGGTTTCACCGTGTTAGCCAAGATGGTCTCAATCTCCTGACCTCGAGATCCGCCCGCCTCGGCCTCCCAAAATGCTGGGATTACAGGCGTGAGCCACCCTGCTGGCTGGTTCCTCCCCTTTTTAGACCATATAGGATAACTTCCTGGCTTTGCCATGGCATCTGTAAACTGTCCTCATGCTGATGGGAGCATCTTCTAGCATGCTAATGCATTATAATTAGTGTAAGATGAGCAGTGAGGACCACCAGAGGTCACTTTCTTTGCCATCTTGGTTTTGGTGGGTTTTGGCCAGCTTCTTTACCACAGCCTGTTTTATCAGCAAGGTCTTTATGGCCTGTATCTTGTACCGACCTCCTATCTCATCCTGTGACTTAGAATGCCTTAACCATCTGGGAATGCAGCCCAGCAGGTCTCAGCCTTATTTTATGCAGATCCTATTCAAGATGGAGTTGCTCTGGTTCAAACGCCTCTGACAATTTTCTGACTATGACCCTTGCTTAGTTGTTACCAGAACTAAACTCAACAATTAGACAAAATACTCTCATGTAACACTAGGGGGAATATGCTTATGTGGTGTCTCTGGCCACTCTGTAAGTGCCATTTACCCAGGAGTCGTTTGGAGAACCAGATAACGATGAGAGACCACATGTAAAGGTTCTTCAATACTGTAACCAGCAGCTTAACAGCTAAGCCTCAAACTGCATTTTAAACTATTTTTTCTTCTTTGCTTTTTCCTCTTCCTCCTCCTCCTCTCGGTCTCAAGATAAAACTTTGAGGAAATCTGCGTGTATGTTACCGCTCATCTTAAAGTACAGCCTCAGAATGGGCTGTGAACTTCCACTCCCTTTCCTTTCCCATGCTATACTCCTGTGCCTTACGCACATTTATTCACCTATGTGCTTGTTAAGCACATACCATGTCCTCTCTGTCTCTTTTTTTTTTTTGAGATGGAGTCTCGCTCTGTCGCCCAGGCTGGAGTGCAGTGTCATGATCTCAGCTCACTGCAACCTCCACCACCTGGGTTCAAGCGATTCTTCTGCCTCAGTCTCCTGAGTAGCCGGGACTACAGGCGCGCAACACCACACCCGGATCATATTTTATATTTTTAGTAGAGACGTGGTTTCACCACGTTAACCATGCTGGTCTCGAACTCCTGACCTTAAGTGATCCACCTGCCTTGGCCTCCAAAAGTGCTGGGATTCCAGGCGTGAGCCACTTCGCCCACCCGCGCTCTCTTATCTGGTCATATGTTTCCTTACAAGCTCAGCAGTCAGATTCTGATAGGGATTAGACACCTCTGGAATTCTTTCTTCAACAAAGATCACTTTGAGGATGGAACCCACACCTGACTGAAGAGTGACTAATTTATAACCTGGCAGGATCCCCACGATGGTGCCAGTACCTTCACCAATTGGGACAATAAGAGGACAGCAGAGCAAGTCACGCCACCTGGCACCTCCTGCCCCCCTTTCTTCGTCTATGTTCCAAACCCTTTCTTTAAAAACTCATATTCCCTCCAAGAATTGGAGAGTGGAACTTTTTTCTGCTCTTCCCCTGCTAGCATGAATAATAAAATCTTTCTCCCTGTTATTACAACTCATTACTATATTTGATTTCTCTCTGCAAGCAGTGGGCAGCTGGACCTTTTTGCCAGTTACAATACAACCTCCACAAAAAAAGAGCAACAGTTTAAAGCAATATAGTCCTTTTTCTCATCAGGGGACAAACAAAACTCTTGAGAGTAACAAATGCTTTTTCTGGTAACAGTACCTAACGGTGGGTTGTTTGAATTTTTGGCAAGAAAAAAGAGAAGAGCACTGAGATAAACAGCACTTGAATTCTTTTGTTTAGCCATCAGGAAGTAATTACCTTTCAGTTTTCCAGATACCTGCTAGAAAAATTTATCATAATGTTTAAACTATCCACAGAAACAGACTCAAGGGGAACCTAGATCCTAGAAACGGATATGGATGGATAGGTCCAAAAGACATAAAGAAAGCCTCCATGCTCACTCGCCGCATGGACAGAATTTCCAGCCTTGGACTGACATCATTCTATCATCATCAGATTGCTCTCTTATTCAAAATGTAAATATACCACCCTAGATGGGTCACAGGGAAGCTGATATCTATTGGTCTCTTAGGGTGCATTTTTTTGCGACATCTCCCTTCCTTCCTTCCTTCCTTCCTTCCCTTCCTTCCTTTGACGGGGTTTTGCTCTTGTTGCCCAGGCTGGAGTGCAATGGTGTGATTTTGGCTCACTGCAACCTCCGCCTCCTGGGTTCAAGCGATTCTCTTGCCTCTGCCTCCCGAGTAGCCGGCACTACAGGCGCATACCACCACACCTGGCTAACTTTTTGAATTTTTAGTAGAGACGGGATTTCTCCATGTTGATCAGGCTGGTCTCGAACTCCGTACCTCAGGTGATCCGCCCGCCTTGGCCTCCCAAAGTGCTGGGATTACTGGCGTGAGCCACCGTGCCTGGCCTGGGGTGTCATTTTCTCTGTAGCATCTAGCAGACTGACAACCTTGAGAAATGGAAACTGAGAGACAAAGGACTGTACGGGAGAACTTGTGGGCTGTAGCCTCACAGACAGAAATCTCTTCTGCAATATTCCTAGTTATTTCAGACTCTCTGGTTTGCAGACCCTCCAAAATCCCCAACAACTTTACATAGTGATCAAGGTTGCCCGTGTACCTCTTAAGACATGTTTCAAAGAAGTAAGCGTGAATCAATTACCGGTCTGAATGGCTAGGATGCCAGGCTGCTGTGTGCAGACATCAGGTCCCTGAAAGAGGAAGATGAGCGGAGAGGTGGATTTTACCCTGGGCTTATTTTCTCTGCACCTGCCAGGGTTCTTAGTTGCAACCACCTATATTAACTCTGCTTATTTAAACAGAGAAGCAATTTCTTATAAGGAGATCCAAAAATTTTATAATTGATAGGGAGGTTTGGCAACAAGGCAACTATACAGAGACAAGACTTACTAAAAATCATACCACAGAAAGAGCTTGTTTGGGTCACTGGACACTCAACCACTGCTGCTGGGCTGTGCCCCTCCCCACACTCGCTGCCACATTGTAGGACCCTAGATCCATCACACTCACCACAAGAAGACACCCCTATTATTTGTGTTACTCTTCAGGATTCAAAGTCCATAATGTACCATCAGATTGGCTGAGTCTAGGTCTCATGTCCACCTTCCCAGCTGCCACATGATCGTCAAGACAGAACAGCTGCCCAGGCTTCAGCTTCCAGTGTAGAATGTTGGACCTGCTTCTGTATCTTGAAATTGATTCCAGATAGGAATGGCTGGATGCTGAGGAGTCCATAGCAACTGTCCAATGTTTTCGCTACAACGGAACCAAAAGACTGGAGATGAAAATACGCATAAAATAGATCTTTCTTTGGTTCTGTCTTATTTCATGACACCAGACACTAAACACAGTTCTGCATGATCTCTATCCACTATAAATGAAGAGCATGAATTTAAAAAAATTTCTCTAAAAACAAAGACCTTGAATTACTGGGGAAGAGTTGTTGGAATTTAATAGGATTTTACCTTTATCCTTGTCTCCTAAAGTTTAGGATCAATATTCTAAGAGCCTCATCCAAGGTTTCTTTATTCTTTTCACTTTGAAGAAACCAATTTTAACTAAGCCCACAGACTGTGAAGAGGAAAGGTGAGAAGCCAGAGGCAGCTTGTCATTCTGGGCTTAAATAAGGAAGAAACTTGAACCCAGTCACCTTGAATCTGAATGATGAACAAACTGACTAATTTTCTGGGTTGATTGAAACTCAAAGCTGAATACTCCCACTATCTAACCTGGAATTTTGCCTTCATATATGCATACAGGGAATTCTGACAGGAGTGAGTGACAGCCCTAATCCCTGTCTCTCTGTATTTCGGTGACCTTTTGGAGGGGGCAAACTCAAATATGCTTGAGTTTGCAACCCTGTACAGCTTGAAGAGAGCCAAGGGTGATGTGAGAATTAAGGAAATAAAAAGAAAAAAAACGATTTCACCTTAACAGACATGTTCTCTACCTATGGCAGAGTAATACATTTTGAAATATAGCCCATTTTTTTCCCCTTTCGAGTCCCTTAGAGATTCTCCACCCCCTCAATTCCCAGCAATCCTTAAACCATTGAAACTAGAGTAGGAGATTGAGGCTTTTACCCCTGGAAAATTGCAAAATAATTTTTTCTAAGAAGGGGGAAAATGTAATGATAAAATAGAATCACCTAAATATATTTGGCTGAGAGGAGGTTTTATAACAACAAAATTGGTGCTCCATTTCTCCAGAGTGTGTCATTATGACCCAACATGGTATTAGATGAGCCAGAGGTGGCTGATGGAGGCCCCCATTTGTGTGGACATTAAGGTGGCATCTTAAGGCTCAAGTGGAGTCAAACACTTGAGAGTTAAACTAACTGTGAGATGGAACTAGAAGTGCTGAAAAATGTAGTCAAGTGGGAGATATATCTGGGGTAAAATGTCAAGGCTGCAAGGTGCAGGAACCTCAGAACCGAAGGTAACAGCAAAGTACATGATCATCATCAGCAGATGCCAGCATTATGCCTAAAACACCAGGAAGTACCACCCCTATTTTAAGAGATTATAGCACAGGATTCCAAAGACCAGTGGATGCTGAAATAAAGAGGCCATGCTCAAAGATCACATGACGTTAGACATTAGAACAGAGGTCAACAGCAGTATATATACAGACCAAACAGCCTCCCTGATCACCTATGATGTTAAATGTAAGTTTCCCACTGCTTCCAAATGCCATCTTATGGAGAAAGAAGAAAAGGGAAAGAGAAGAATAGCCCAAATAAGGAGTTAATACTTCAAATGGATAGCTTGAGTCAATCTGTGGTGAAGCTGCCTAATATTGACACAAATGATACAAACTTTAAGGCAAGGATGAATACAATAACTTGAAGGAGAAAAATCAGTGCCACTGGAAATAATAGTTGCAGGAAAAAACTGAGTTCAGAACTAGGCAACTTTTTAGAAAGGTATTTCTCTGTGTCTCAGTTGAAGTGTATACGTTTTACCGACTACAGAGGAAGCACATTTTGGAATAGTTGGCAACCAGAAAACATATATGATTTTCTGTAATTTATATGGCTTTCTGTTAGTACCACTTGGAGGCACCAAGAACAATTTCTCCTTCCCCATCTGAATCCCTCAGAATTCTGGCCTCTGGTCTTCGCTTTGGGCCTTTCTCCCATAGAGACCTTACACATAAAACTAGCCACTTAAAGTGCACAACTTGTTTTGCTATAGATCAAGGGGCCGTGGAATTAAAAACTAGAACTATAAGGCTCCAAGTCCCCTGAGGGATCAATGAGTTTATCTTTGCCATCCTACACAGGAGGCTGAGACTCAAAGAGGCAACACCACTTGGCCCAGATCCCACAGATAGATATTGACAAAACTTGACATAAAACTCACCATCTCTAATAGCGGAAAAACTTGTAAATGGTTGTACCAAAGTGTGGTTGCTTCTACAGTAAAAATGTATACAAAGACTCTGGGAGTAAGAAAAGAAACCGACTTTGTTATAAGAGTCATAGAAACAACATACAAACTGGATCTTAAGTGAGAAGACTTACAAGACTTGTAAAAGAGGAAATGGAGAAAAGGTAATTTTAGCAGAAGAAAGATGCACAAAGGTGTGTGATGGACATATGAGCATGACATATGGACGTATGAGGAGTGAGAGAATTTGAGGTAGGAAAGGTATCTAATGACAGCTAATCTCATGTTTCCTTCTCCATTCCAGGCTCTTCCATAGACCTTTATTTCTTCCTATACTGTCCAGGAACATGGATCTCTTATGTCCCTTGTCCAATGTACATGTTTCCAGACTGGGTTCTCATCTACTCAGGCTGTCTGTGAATAGGGATATCTGTATCCCTTCTTGTAGCACACATTTCAGCTTTGTGAGAATACCAGATCCAGTGTAGAAGTTGCAGCATCCTAAAAGAGCCACAGAACCAAGAATGGCCACATTGAAATAGGTAGGAAGAGCATTTCACTTTGCCCACATTTCTCCCTCCTTCAAGTTGGCACAACTCACCACTGAGATAGATCCACTTGGCCCACAATTTCTTCCAAGAAGAAAGGAGAGCAAGGAGTGCATCCAACATCCCCACCTTGTAGGGCACTGGCCCAAGACAACTGCTCCTGTCTTGACTTATTCAGAGGACTGAAGGATCCAGCATAGTTGGAATACCTATGCATATCTAATAACAGATTTGGGATAGGTAGCTCTCAGCATTTGGCATGGCCTCCAACAGCCAGTGAGGGCTCCAGCTGCCACATGGCCTCCAGCAGCCCCCATACACCTAAGAGCAGCCTTCATGGCTCCAGCACACAACTCCCAGTCCTTGGTGGGTCTCCCTGCAACTGATGAGACTTTCAGAAGCCTGCAAGTCCAGACATTCATATAGCATTTGATATCCAGCATGGGTTGCAATTGCCAGCACTTATTGCACTAATGCAGTTGTTGGTGCTGATCACAGCTACCAGGGCAGATTGCAGCTGCCAGTGCAGTCCCTAGTGGCTGGCACAACCCCCAGCACCAAGCATGGCCCTTAGCAGTGGCAAGGATGTCAGTGGATGTCACAGTTCTTAGCAGAGGGTATTCATTTCTGTAGATGGCACAGATCCACAGACAACACGTATCTCAGCAACTAGCTTATTTCTGCAGGACTGGAAGAAGTCACACAATCCTGAGACTACTTCTGCAGGAGTGATAGAGAGAAGTGGAGCTTGCACCCAACATCCTGGCATCTCAATGCACTGCCCTAGGAAAAAGGAGAGGATGACTTTCAGTGCTTGGCATGGCTTAGTGCAATTGGGGAAATGCACACAATCCTGAATTTTCTTTTCAGGAGAGAGGAAGGGAAGTTGAGCTTGTACCTTATGCTCTAGCATATCGATGCACTGTACTAGAGAAAAGGATAAGGCAGCATTTAGCATCTAGCACAACTCTGCAGGAATGGAAGAAGAATCACAATCCTGAGACATCTCCCCAAGGCAAAAGAGATAGTAGGAGGATGTGCACATTTATAAAATAGTTTCGAGAGATTCACAAAATCTCTAGCCAGGCTGATTGTTAAAGGTTTTCAGCTGCTAAATCCAATCTGTAAAGACTAGAAAAAGTGGCTGCTTATTTACATGCACAGACACCATTGCAAAGCTACAAAGAACATGAAGATTCAGAAAAATATGACACAAGCAAAGGAACAAAATCAATCGTCTGTAACCAATCTTAAAGACATAAAGATCTATAAATAGCATGACAAACAATTTAAAATAATCATCTTAAGAAGTTTGACGAGTTACAAAAGGACAAGATAAACAACTAAACAAAATCAGAGAAAAATGATACATGAACAATATGAGAAAATGAACAAAGAGATAAAAAGTGTAAATAATAACCAAACAGAAACTCTGGAGTTGAATAATATAATAACTAAACTGAAAATTCAATAAAGAGCTTCAACAGCACCATCAAGCCTAAGAAAAAAATCAATGAACTTGAAGATGGGTCATTTGAAATGATCTAATCAGAAGAAAAAAAATAAAAAAACAGTGATGAAAGACTAAGAGACTTATGAAACACTGTCAAGCAAACCAGTATACATACTATGGGAGCCTAAGAAGGAGAAAAAAAGAGAGACAGGCAGCCAGGTGCGGTGGCTCACACCTGCAATCCCAGCACTTTGGGAGACTGAGGTGGGTGGATCATGAGGTCAAGAGATTGAGACCATCCTGGCCAACATGGTGAAACCCCATCTCTACTAAAAATACTAAAATCAGCTGTGTGTAGTGGCATGTGCCTGTAGTCCCAGCTACTTGGGAGGCTGAGGCAGGAGAATCACTTGAACCCAGGAGGCAGAGGTTGCAGTGAACCAAGATTGCGCCACTGTACTCCAGCCTGGCGACTGAGACTCCATCCCCCCCCCGCCCCCCCCAAAAAAAAGGAGAGAGAGAGAGAGGCACAAAGCTTTTTTTAGAAAATAATAACAAGAAAATCCCAAACTTTGGGATGGAAATAGATATCCAAACTCATGAAACTCAAAAGACACCAAATAGAACCCAAACAGACACCAAATAGAACCCAAAGAAGCCTGCCTCAAGGCATGTTATAATTGAATTATCACAAAAATACAGTTAGATAGAAGAAATATGTTTTGGAGTTTAATAGCACAGTAGGGTGACTATAGTTAAGAATTTATTGTATATTTCAAAACAGCTAGGAGAGAAGATTTGGAATGTTTCAAACAAAAAGAAATGATAAATATTTGAAGTGATGGATGTCCTGATTACCCTTATGTGATCATTAAACATTGTATACATGTATCAGAATATCAGATGCAACCTATAAATGTAATTATTAGGCATCAATAATATTAATTAATATTTAAAAGTCAAAGACAGAGAGAAAATTTTGAAAGCAGTAAGAGAAAGCACACTTTATATGAAATGACCCATCACATAAAAAAGACCTCTAGTTGCAATGAGCTGAGATCACGCCACTGCACTCCAGCCTGAGCAACAGAGCAAGACTCCATCTCAAAAAAAAAAAATTTTAAAAAGGGTTCTTTAATAAGACTATCAGTGGATATCTCAGCAGAAACTTTGCAGGCCAGAAGTGAGAAAGATGATATATTCAGAGGGCTAAAAGGGGGAAAAAATGGCAACCGAGAATTCTATACCCAGCAAACTGTCTTTTCAAAATGAAGGAGAAAATAAAGATGTTCCTAGATAATGCTGGGCATGGTGGCTCACGCTTGTAATCCCAGCGCTTTGGGAGGCTGAGGCTGGTGGATCACTTGAGCTCAAGAGTTCGAGTCCAGCCTCAGCAACATGGTGCAAACTCATCCCTTCAAAAAATACAAAAATAAACCAGGCATTGTGGTGTACACCTGTAGTCTCAGCTACTCAGGAGGCTAAAGTGGACAGCTTGAGCCAAGTAGGTTGAGGCTGCAGTGAGCCGAGATCATGTCACTGCACTCTGACCTGGGTGACAGAGGAAACCTTGTCTCAAAATAAAATTAAAATTAAATAAAATAAGATGTTCGCAGATAAATAAAACCTGAGGGAATTCATCACCATCACATCTGCCTCAAAAGAAATGCTAAGGATAGATTCTCATGTTGAAATAAAAGAATGCTAAATGACAACATAAAGGTGTGTAACAGTTGAAACAAAAGGATGCTAAATGATATCAAAAAAGTATATGAAAGTATAAACTCACTTGATAAACGTAAATGTAAAGACAAATATCTGACACTGTATTACTGTACTATTAAAATTATTCTTTTTTTGAGACAGGGTCTCACTCCATCACCCAGGCTGCAGTGCAGTGGTGTGACCACAGTTCCTTGCCACCTTGACCTCCTGGGCTTCGGTGATCCTCCAACTTCAGCCTCCCAAGTAGCTGAGACTACAGGTGTGTACCACTGTGCCTAGATAATTTTTGTATTTTTTGTAGAGACAAAATTTTGCCATGTTGTCCAGGCTGGTCTCAAACTCCTGAGCTCAAGTGACCCACTGGTCTCAGCCTCCCCAAGTGCTGGGATTACAGATGTGAGCCATAGCACCTGGCCAAAATCATTCTTAATTTCAGTGTGAACTATGGAAAATAGTATGAAGCTTCCTAAAAAATATATACCATTACTATATGACCCAGCAGTCCTACTCCAGGGTATATATCCCCCAAAAATGAAATCAGGATCTCAAACAGATGAATGCACTCCTATGTTTATTGCAGCATTATACACAATAGCCATTGTGATAGTTGATACTGAGTGTCAACTTCATCAGATTGAAGGATGCAAAGTATTAATCCTGGGTGTGTCTGTGAGAGCGTTGCCAGAGGAGATTAACATTTGAGTCAGTGGCCTGGGAAAGGCAGACCCACCTTAATCTGCGTGGGTACCATCTAATCAGCTGCCAGCACATAAAGCAGGCAGAAAAACATGAGAAGGCTAGACTGGCTTAGCCTCCCAGCCTACATCTTTCTCCTGTGCTGGATGCTTCCTGCCCTCAAACATTGAACTCCAAATTCATTAGCTTTGGGACCTGGACTGGCTTCCTTGCTCCTTAGCCTGCAGACAGTCTATTGTGGGACCTTGTGACCCTGTGAGTTCACAGTACTTAATAAACCCCTCTTTATTTATATAATATATAATTTATACATTTATATAAAATATTTATATATTTACATATATACATATATACACATATATATATCCTATTACTTCGGTCCCTCTAGAGAACCTTAATACAGCCATAATATGGAAGCAACCTAAAGGTCCATCAACAGATGAAAGGATAAGAGACTGTAGTATATACATACAATGGAGTCGTATTTAGCCTGAAATAAGGATAGTCCATTATTTGCAAAAACATGGATAGACGTAAGTGAAATAAGTCAGTTACAGAAGGACAACATTGTACTTATGTGAGTACAGTTTTACTTATATGAGGTATCTGGAATAATCAAACTTACAGAAGCAGAAAATAAATTGTACCAGGACAACTAGATATCTACACACAGAAGAATAAAACTAGACCTACATCTCTCACCATATATAAAAATTAACTCAAAATTGAGTAAAGACTTAAATGTAACTCCTCAAGCTGTAAAACTACAAGGCAAAAACACAGGAAAAAGCATCAAGACATTGATCTAGCTAAAGATTTTATAACTAAGACTTCAAAAGCACAGTCAATAAAATAAAAAAGCACAATATCCAACTAAAAAGCTTCTCCACAGCAAAGGAAACAATCAGCAGAGTGAAGAGACTGTCTGTAGAATGGGAGAAAATATTTGCAAACTATTCATGTAACCAGGGGCAAATATGCAAAATATACGAGGAACTCAAACAACTTGATAGCAACACCCAAATAATTTGCTTAAAAAGCAGGCAAAAGATCTGAATAGACATTTCTCAGAAAATACAAATACAAATAAAAGACACACAAACAGCCAAAAATATATGAAAAAAAAATGTTCAGCATTACAAGTCATCAGGGAAATGCAAATCAAAACCACGAGATATCATCTCACCCCAGTTAAAATGTCTATTCTAAGAAAGACAAAAAACAATAGATGCTGGTGTGGATGTAGATAAGGTAGAACACTTGTACACTTAATGGGAATGTAAAGTAGCACAGACTTATGCAATACAGACAGGAGGTGTCTCAAAAATCTAAAAGTAGAACAACCATATGATCCAGCAATCCCACCACTGGAAATTTATTCAAAGGAAAGAAAATCAGAATAGCAGAGGACTATCTTCACCCTGCCCCCACCCCAGCTCCATGTTTACTGAAGCACTATTCACAATAGCTAAGATAAGGAATCAACTTAAATATCCACAACAGATGGATTAAAAAATATGGTATATACTCTATACCTAATGAAATACTATTCAACTATAAAAGGAATGAAATCCTGTCATTCACAGCAACATGGATGAGCCTGGAGGATGCTAAGTGAAGTAAGTCAGGCACAGAAAAATAAATACCACATTATCTCACATGTGAGAGCTAAAAATTTAAAGTCATGAAAGTACAGAGTAAAACTGTGGTTATTAGAGACCAGGAAGTGTTGGGGGGAGGGAAGGATGGGGAGAGGTGTGTTAAGAGATACAAAATTATATCTAGATAGGAGGAAGGAGTCATGTTGCTATGTAGTATTACAGGGTAAATATGGTTAACTATAATTAATTATACATTATAGAAAAGCTAGAAGAGAGGATTCTGAATATTCAAAACACAAAGAGATGATACATGTTTGAGGTGATGGATATGCTAATTTTCCTGATATGATCATTACACATTGCATACGCATATCCAAATAACACTCTGTACCTCATAAATATGTACATTATTACACGCCAACTAAAAATAAAAGGATAAAAATCTCAGGCTCTGATGGTGGCACTAATGAATTCTACTAAATATGTAAAGAAGAACTAATACCAGTCCTTCTCAAGTTCTTCCAAATATTGAATACAAGGAAATACTTTCACACTCATTTTATGAGGTCTGCATTACCTTGATATAAAAGTCAGACAAGGAAATAAAATTACAGGCATATGACTCTGATGAACACACATGCAAAATTCCACAACGAAATAGTAGGAACCTCAAATCAATAGCACATTAAAAGGATCATTTGCTACCATCAAATGTGATTTGTTTCTGGGATACAGGATGGTTCAATGTAGGCAAATCAATAAATGTGATATACCACATTAACATAACAGAGGAAAAACATATCATCATCTAAATTGATGCAAAAATAGCATTTGACAAAAATCAACATCCCTTCATGTTAAACACTCTCAAATTAGGTATAGAAGAACAGTACCTCAACACAATAAAGGTCACATATGACAAGCTCACAGTTAACATCATACTCAGCAATGAAAAAGTGAAAACATTTCTTTTAAGATGAAGAATAAGGCAAGGGTATCAACTCCTGCCACTTCTATCCAACACAGTACTAGAAGTTCTAGTCAGAGACATTGGGCAAGAGAAAGAAACAAAATGGGAGCCAATTATAATCCTGGAAGACACAATTCGGAACACCAACACCCCAAATTTGAAATTGTGAAAGATCAAAATTTCTAAAGCCTAAAATCCCATAAATCACAATCCTGAAAGATCAAAATCCCAAAAATTCTGGAAAAAATAACACATTATTTAAGAGGTACTTATTTAATTTTTAATAGGGGTTTTAAGAAATATATATAACAAGACACAACATTTTCTAGGCTACTTTGTACAATAAAATAGGCAATAATAACATATATGTTTTTGCAAGCATAAAGACTCAGATATACTAATGACATTACATGGATAAAATGATTATGAGCAGATCAATCACAGTCATAAAGAAATAAGTCAAAGGTGATATGTATAAATGCATATCACTAGGATTGGTAATAGTAGGTTGGTGCACCTAGCTTTATAACCACAGTCATCTGAAATAATGTGACAAACAACCTAAGTCTTTTGATGAAATTCGTAAAAAAAAAAAAAACCCACAGTGGGTTACCATACATCACCACTGCACCAGCTGCCCAAAGAGCCAAGATTTCAAAAAATTTTATCTTTCACAAATACAATTGTACAAAAGGACATCTCTTCATTTATTGATGATTTCAACATTTTTGTCTACATGCACAATGCTTGCACACAGTCAGTGTTGTATAAGTGCACCCTCATGAAGTCATATTTGCAAGAAATGCATAAAATAAATTAACTTTCTGAAAATCTTTACACAATTTATACTTCCCATATTGGAAGTGATGTGATGGTGAAATACAAAGCATAGTGAATGGTAAAATAATGATAATTTAATATAATGGAAAAAAACTTTAAAAAGGAAAAGAAAAGCCAAAAGCAAAAAAACAAAACAAAACAAAAAACTAAAAAGAAAAAGCATGTTAAAGGCATAGATCATGAGCAATTGCTGGGAGGTGGAGGTTGTGGTGAGCTGAGATTGTGCCACTGCACTCCAGTCTGGGTGACAGAGTGAGACCTTATACCCCCCAACACCAAAAAGAAAGAAAGAAAGAAAAAAGATTATGGGCAATTGCATGAAGACCGTCCATAAGAATTGGTCAGCTTTCATAATCCTTAACTATATTTTGAAGTCTTGCAACACAATAAATGACTACTTTTTTTTTTCCTTTTCGGACATGCTTTTCCTCAGGAAATACATTCACATTCGTTTTCTACGCTCTTCTGAAATTCTTTTGCTTAATATATGCTGACATCGGCATTCCCTATTAGATTTTCCCATCTTCTATGCCATGCATCTATGCTGTTTTGGGCACACAGAAACCATCCTGCATGCCCTTGTATACAGACCACAGATTTGGTAGAAATAATATTGGTATCAAATACAACACCATTGTGTAAGTGTCTTTTTACCTGCCCTGCACGTAATTATTTTCAAACCAGTCAGTAACTTCACTGGCTTCTTCAGGCAAATGAGGCTAATTTATTAAAAGCTTTTGGGATGTCATCAGCTGAAAGGAATGCCAACTCAGGCAAATGATGCATTTTTAAACCGAAGTTCACATTGTTGCCATATTACATGGCCAATTCACTTTTCACCAAGTGTACTGTGCCGACTTGAAAAAACCAACTTTATTGATAACACATTGAAATTCACTTTTAGAAGTTTTGGTTGCACCTAATTTCAAATCTGTCATTATGGTTTGGGAATTTAACTGAGACCTGTTTTTTCTTCAAAAGGACAAAGGCAAAGTAATATTTCTGCCTAACAATCCTGTGGTTGTGATTTTCAGGACTTTAGACGTTAAGAATTTTTGACTTTAGAGATGTTGATCTTTAAGGATTTCAACATTAGGGATTATAATGTTTGGATTGGGTCTACTGGGATTATGACACAAACCAACATAAAAGACATCTAAATCAGGAAGGAAGATGTTAAATTGTCTCTGTTTGCAGATGACAATGTCTTATATGGGCAAAACACTTTAGACTTCACCATAAAACTGTTAAAACTAAAAAATAAATTCAGTAAAGTTTTAGAAAAATAAACAAACATACAAAAATCAGTAGTGTTTCTACACTAACAACAAAAAATTTTAAATCTTATTTATAATTACCACAAAAATAAAATACTTAGAAATAAATTTAACCAAGTAGGTGAAAGATTTGTACATTGAAATCTATAAAACATTGACAAATATGAAGACAAATAAATGGAAAGAATTCTCATGATTGGAAGAAAGGATATCATAAAATATTCTATACTATTCAAAGCAATCTACAAATTCAATGCAATCACTGCCAAAATTCCAGTGAAATTTTTCACAAACATAGAAAAGATAACTCTAAAATTTGTGTAAAACCACAAAAATTTCTGGATTGACAAAGCAGTGTTGAACAGAAAGAACAAAGCTAGAGGCATCACTCTACGTGATTTCAAAGTCTACTACAAAGCTTTAGTAATCAAAACAATATCAGGTTGGGTGCAGTGGCTCATGCCTGTAATCCCAGCACTTTGGGGGGCCAAGGCAGGTAGATTACCTGAGGTCAGCAGTTTGAGACCAGCCTGACTAACATGGTGAAACCCCATCTCTACTAAAAATACAAAAACTAGCCGAGCATGGTGGCTTGCGCCTGTAGTCCCAGCTACTTGGGAGGCTAAGGCAGGAGGATCACTGGGACCCAGGAGATGGAGGCTGCAATGTGCTGAGATTGCACCACTGCACCCCAGCTTGGGCAACAGAGCAATACTCCATCTCAAAAACAAAACATCAAAAGGGGATAAAAATGGACACAGAAGGCCATGGGACATAGGAAGGAGACCAGAAACAAATGCACATATTTACAGCCAAACTGACTTTTGACAAAGATGCCAAGAATACAATGAGGGAAAGAACTACCTCTTTAAAAAATGGTATGGAGAAAAGTGGATATCCACATGTCAAAGAGTGAATTAGACCTTTATCTCACACCACATACCAAAATCAACTCAAAATGAATCAGAGCCTTAAATATAAGACCTAAAACTGTACAACTTCTAGATGAAAACAGAGAGGAAATGCTCCATGGTGTTTATCTGGACAACGATTTGCATGTATAACTTTGACTTAATGAAAATGAAAGCCCAATTTGTCATCAAAATTTGTAGGATACAGTAAAACCAGTGCTTAGAGGGAAATTCATAGCATCAAATTCCTATATTAAAAAAGAAGAGAGATATAAAATCAATCTCCTGTTTCTACCTTAGGAAATTAGAAGAGCAAATTAATCCAAAGGAAGCAGAAGAAAATAAATAACAACATGAGCAGAAATACATGAGACTGAAAACAGGAAATCAGTAAAGAAAATCAATGAAACCAAAAGCTGGTTCTTTGCAAAGAAAAATAAAATTGATAAGGCTCTAGCTAAGGTAAGTGAGAAAAAAGAAGAAAGATACAAATGAGTAATATCAGCAATGAAGCAGGAGACAGCACTACAAATCTCACAGACAGGAAAATAATAATAAAGGAATACCATGAATAATTATATGCTTACTAATTTGATAACCTAGATGAAATGTACCAATTCCTTGAAAGGTGCAATCTGCCAAAACTCACACAAAAAGAAATAAATATTCTGAATAAACCTAAATATATATATTTTAAAAGAATTGAATCAGTAATAACTTTCCAAAGCTGAAGGCAGCAGGCATACATTCACTATTAAATTCTATCAAACATTTGAAAGAGAGAAAGAAAGATGCCAGTTCTCTACAGTCTCTCTCAGAAGATAGAAGCAGAGGTAATATTTCCTAACTCATTCTATGTGCCCATTATTAATCTAATACCAAAATCAAACAAAGATATTAAAGGCAAAGAAAATTACAAACCAACATTTTCTATGAATATAGATGCAGACATCCTCAACAAAACTTCAGCAAATAGATTCCAACAATGTAAAAAGAATTATACATCATGACCAAGAAGGATTTATCCCTGTTATGCAAGACTGGTTTAATATTAGAAAATCAATAATGTAATCCATCACATCAATAGGATAGAAAAGAAAAATCATGAGTTTATCAATAGATGCAGAAAACGTACTTGTCAAAATCCAACACTAAAGCATAATAAAAACTCTCAGTAAACTAGGAATAGTAGAGAACATCCTCAACTTGGTAAAGAATATCTACTAAAGTGCTACAGTTTACATCATATTTAATGGTGAGAAACTAAAAACTTTCCCACTAAGATCAAGAACAAGGCATGAATACTCCCTTTCAGCGTTTATCATACTGGAAGTCCTAGCTGATGCAATGAGAAAATGAATGAAAAGAAAAGGTATACAGATTAAGAAAAAAAATAAAACTATCTTCCTTTGCAGATGACATGTTTATGTAGAAAGTCCTGAAAAGAAAAGGTATACAGATTAAGAAAAAAAATAAAACTATCTTCCTTTGCAGATGACATGTTTATGTAGAAAGTCCAAAATAACTGATCAAAAAACCTCCTGGAACTAATAAGCAATTATAGCAGGATGCAGGGTTCAAGGTTGATACAGAAAGGCTATCACCTTTTTACATACCAGCAATGAACAACTGAATCTATAATTTAAAATATCATATTACTTATATTAGCATACAAAAATAAAATACTTGGGCACAAATCTAACAAAATATGTACAAGATCTATATGAAGAAAACTATAGAACTCTGATAAACAATATCAGATAACAATATCAGATAAACAATACCAAGGAAGAACTACATAAATAGATATTTCATGTTCCTGGAGAGTAAGACTCAGTAATGATTTCAGTTCTTCCCAATTTGATCTATAAATATATTACATTCTCCACCAAAATATCAGGTAGTTATGTCATAGATATCAACAAACTCATTTTAAAATTTATATGAAGAAAGTAAAAACTGATGCTGTGCTACTTTAAGACACCAGAAAGCTACAGTATTCAAGAAAATGTGGTATTGGCAAAGGAATTGGCAAATAGATCAGTGGAAGAGAATAGAGTGTCCAGAAATAGATCCACATTAATAAGAGCAAACTGATCTTTGACAAACGAGTAAAGGCAATCAATTAAGAAATGATAACCTTTCATCAAATGGTGCTCAACCGGGCATCCACATGAAAAAAAATATGAATCTAGACACAGAACTTACACTCTTTGCAAAAATTGACTCAACATGGATCACAGATATAAATGTAACATAAAAATCTATAAAACTCCTAGAAGGTAACACTGAAGAAAATCTAGATGGCGTTGGGTTTGGTGACGACTTCTTAAATGCAACACCAGAGGCATGATCCACGGAGGCGAGAAGTGATAAACTGAACTTCATTAAAATAAAAAACTTCTGCTCTGCAGAAGACATTGTCAAGAGAACAAAAAGACAAGCTACAGATTGGGAGAAAATATCTGCAAAAGATCTATCAGATAAAAAATTGTTGTTCAAAATATACAAAGAATTCATAAACTCAAAAATAAGAACACAAACAATCTGATTTTTAAAATATGCCAAAGACTTTAATATACATCTCACCAAAAAGATACACGATGACAAACAAGTATATGAATAATAATCACGAAAGTGTGAATGAAAGCCACAGGGTGATACCACAGCACACTCACTGGAATGGCCAAAATCCAGAACACTGACAACATATGTTGGCAGAAATGTGGAGCAAAAGAAACTCTTACTCAGTGCAGACAGGAATGCAAAACGCCACATCCACTTTTGAAGACAGTTTGGTGGTTTCTTACAAAATTAAACATATTCTTACCTTATGAACTAGCAACTGTGCTCACTGGTATTTAACCAAAGAAGCTGAAACATGCACACAAATATTTATAGCAACTTTATTCATTACTAAAACATTAAGCAACTGAGATGCCTTTAGGTAGGTGAATGGATAAACTGTGGTACACACAGATAAAAGAATATTATTCAGCGTTATGAAGAAAATGGAAGATGGATGAATAGAATCCTCCAGTGAGTCCACCCATCAGCCCTGCGAAGGAAGATCAAAATGAGGAAGTATCTAAACAAGAAAGTACCTTCACAAAAACTAAACAATCAGGTGGGAGATTGTAGTACTTGATTTTTGCATAATAACAAGAAAATATATATTGAAGAAGACATGAAGGATAGTCTTACATTACCTATACCACTCTACCCCACACCCAGGCAGTGCATTGTGTGTCAGAATCTATGTGCTTAAGACAGAGAGAAGGAAGTGGGTGGGAGACTGCATTGGAACTCTGTGTCAATCTCACCACAGTGGTACACAGTGCACAGCAGAATTCCACTGCTACTGGCCAGGCACAGTGGCTCATGCACGTAATCCCAGCACTTTGGGAGGCCGAGGCAGGTGGATCACCTGAGGTCAGGAGTTCGAGACCAGCCTAGCCAACATGGCAAAACCCCATCTCTACCAAGAATACAAAAATTAGCTGGGCATGGTGGTAGGTGCCTGTAATCCCAGCTACTCAGGAGGCTGAGGCAGGAGAATTGCTTGAACCTAGGAGGTGGAGGTTGCAGTGAGCCGAGAACGCACCACTGCACTCTAGCCTGGGTGACAGAGCAAGCTTCTGTCTAACAAAAAAAAAAAAAAGGAATTCCACTGCTCCTTGTTCCAGGCCAGTGCCCATGGAGGAAGAATTCGGACCTGCCCCAGGCCAGACGGAAATGTTCTACCCTATCGGAGAAGCCTGAGTGCAAGTCCCCTTTAACGACAGCTGACTGAAGTAGCCTTGGGCCCCTCCCTGAATAAATTTCAGTGGTAGCCAAGCTATAGCAATCATAGTCCTTGGGTAAACCCCAGTGATGCACTGTTCTGGGAGGCTGTGGGCTTGTGGTATGACCCAGAGTGATACGAGCTGTGGTGGTCCTGGGAGTGCTCTTGTCACCTCTTCCCAACACCAGGCAGTGCAGCGTGGACAGAGAATCCTTCTGCTCTGAATAAGGAGAGGAAAAAGTAGAAGGGACCAGCCCTGCCCACCACAGAACAATGCAGCACTAGGGAGAACCTCAAAATCCTGAATTCATGCCATTGCTCCAATACGGTGCTTGTAGATCCACCCTTGGCCTGAAGGGAATCTGCCACTCAGGCAGGACAGATCCAAGTCTTGGCAGATGTCACCATCAGCTGACTAAAGTGGCCTTGGGCCTTGAATAAACATCAGTGGCAGTCAGGCAGAAGTGACTGCAGGCCTTGGGTGACTGCAGTACTGGTCTGGAAGGCCATGGTATTCAGGTGCAAACTAGCTTTGGGCCAGCTCTAGTGGCTACAGAAGTGCCTTCGTTGCCCTTCCCCAACTCCAGGCAGCACAGCACAGAGAGACTCCTTCTGCTTGGGGGAAAGAAAGGAAAGTGAGCAAGAGACTTTGCCTAGGAACTCAGGGAATTCTTCCTGTTCTCCAAGTCTATCAGAGCTGAGTATCTAGGAGTCTGCACTAGAATCATGGCATATATGATCTTAGGGCACTCCTCAGTGCTGTAATGACTGCAGTGACTACAGGTTTAGAGAACTTATCAGTCAGTTTACTTTGAATTTCTGGACAGCACTCAGAAGACAGATGGGTATACACAAGACCGGACTATGAAGACTAAAACAAACACCTAAATCTGTAATGCTCAGACATCAATGTATGTCCACAAGCATCAAGGATGTTCAGGGAACTGTGACCTCACCCAAAAGGTATCAGTGGTACCATGAGGTACCAGTGATCAACCATGGAGAGATACAGATGTGTGACCTTTCAGACAGAGAATTCAAAATAGCTGTTTTGAGGAAGCTTAATAAACTTCAATAAGACACAGGGAAGCAACTCAGAAACATCAGAGAAATTTAACAGAGATTGAAGTAATTTTCAAAAATCAAATAGAAATCCTAGAGCTGAAAATACAAGTAACATAGTGAAAAATGCATGGGAGGTCTGAACAGTAGAATTAATCAAGCAGAAGAAAGAATTTATGAGCTCAAAGACAGGGTATGTGAAAATACATAGAGGAGAAAAAAGCAAAAAAGAACAAAAAAAATGAGGAACATTTACGAGATAGAGAAAATAGCCTCAAAAGGGTGATGTTAAGGCATTAGTTTTAAAAACAGAGTACAGAAAAAGATAGGAATAGAAAGTTTATTCAAAAAAGTAATAATAGAAAACTTTCCAAACCTAGAGAAAGATATAAACAACCAGGTATAAGATAGTCAAAGCCACCAAGCAGATTCAACCCAAGGAAAACTACCCCAAGTCATATAATTTTCAAAGTCTCAATGATCAAGGACAAAGAAAGGACCCTAAAATAAGTAAGAGGAAAGAAAAACATAACATAAAAAAGGTCTTTAATACATCTGACAGTAGACTTCTCAGTGGAAACCTTATGGGTTAGGAGGGAGTAGGATGACATATTCAAAATGCTAAAGGACAAAAACTACTAACCAGAAATAGTGTACCAAGCGAAGCCATCCTGTTTACATGAAAGAGACACACAGAATTTCCCAGACAAGCAAAAACTGGGAAAATTCATTACCACCAACTGTTTTACAAAAATGCTACCTCTTCAATACGAGGAGAGAATACTAACATGCAACAAGAAAACATCTGGAGGAATAAAACTCACCAGTAAAGTAAATACACAGATAAATTCAGAATACTGTAATAGTATACTAGTAGTATGTAAAGCCCTTATATCTTTAGCGTGAGGAATAAAAGACAAATCTAACAAAATAAAAACTACAACAATTTTTAAGAGATTAAAAAAGATTAAAAAATGTAAAAATACATACATTGAGATAACAAAAAGTCAAAATGTGGGATGAAGGAATGAAGTCAAAGTGTGAACTTTTGTTTTTTTCTTTGCCTATTTCTTTACTTTGTGATCAAGGATAAGTTGTCATAAATTTAAAACAACTTGTTATAACTATAAGATGTCTGTTTGAAGCCTCATGGTAACTACAAAGCAAAAACCTAAAATAGATACACGGTTAATAAAAAGTAGGGAATTAAGACGTACTATGAGAGAAAATCACATATCCACAAAGGAGAACAGTAAGAAATTAAGACAAGAAAAGAGGACTTCCAAAGCAACCAGAAAGAAAATAATGTGATTGCAGTAGTAAATCCTTACCTATCAATAATGTCATTGAATAAAAATGGAATTCTCCAGTTAAAAGAAATATAGTAACTGAATAGATTTTTTAAAAGATCCAACTATATGCTGCCTATAAGAAACTAACTTTATCTATAGAAACACAGAGAGAGTGAAAAAATGAAAAACGAAAACCATAAAAGAGCAGTAGTAGCTATCCTTATATCATATGTAATAGACTTCAAATCAAAAACTGTGAAAAGAGGCAAAGAAGGCCATTATACAATGATAAAAAGATCAATTCAGCAAGAGGATATAACAATTGTAAATGTATATGCACTCAACATTGGAGCACCCAAATATATAAAGCAAATATTACAGATAGAAAGGTGGAGATAGACTGCAATACAATAATAGTAAGGGACTTCAACACCCCACCCTGGGCAATGAACAGATTGTCCAGACAGAAAATTAACAAAGAATCATTAGAGTTAAACTGCATTCCTTCCTATGTGAACCTAACTGACATTTACAGAACATTTCATCCAACTGATGCCAAACATACATCCTTCTCACCAGCACATGAAACATACTTCAGGATAGATCATATTTTAGGCCACAAAACAAGCCTCAACAAAGTCAAACTCTAATGAAGCATCTTCTCAGATCACAATGGAATAGAAGTAAAAATCAGTAACAAGAGGAACTTTGGAAACCGTACAAATATGGAGAAATTTAAAAACCATGCTCCTGAAAATCAAGGGGTCAATGAAGAATTAAGAAGAAAATTAAAACTGTCTTAAAGCAAGTTAAAATGGAAATACAATAAACCAAATCTACTGGATGCAGCAAAACAAGTACTACAACGGATGTTCATAGCAATAAGTACCTACATTAAAAAAACAGTAAGACTTCAAATAAATAACCTAACAATGTACCTCAAAGAAATTAGGAAAGCAAGAACAAACCAAACCCAAGATTAGCAGAAGGAAATGAAATGATAAAGATCAGAGCAGAAATAAATAAAACTGAGAGTAGGGAAACAATATACAGATCAACGGAAGTTCAGCTTTTTGAAAAAGTCAACAAATTTTCAGCTAGACTAAATTTTTTAAAAGATCTAAATAAATAAGGTCAGAGACAAAAGAGGAGACATCACAATTGACACCACAGAAATACAAAGGATAATTAGAGAATATTATGAACAACTGTATGACAACACATTGAAAAGCCTAGGAGAAATGGATAAATTCCTGGGTACATACAACCTACCCCTATTGAACCATGAAACAATATAAAACATGAACAATGAGCAATGAAATCAAAATAGTAATACAAAGTCTCCCATCAAAGAAAATCCAGGACCTGATGGCTTCACTGTTGAATTGCAGAATTTAAATTAACCAGACATTTTAAAAAAGAATTAATACGAATCCTTCACAAACTCTTCAAAAAGACAAAAAGGAGAAAATACTTCTAAATTCTTTTTACAAGGCAAGAGTTACACTGAATACCAAATGCAAATAAGGACATCCAAAGGAAAAAAAAACCCAAAATTACAGACTAATTCTCATGGATTAACATGGATAAACATGGATGCAAAAATCCTGAACAAAATACTAGTAAACTAAATTCCACGGAACATTAAAATGATCATTCACCATGATGAAGTGACGCAAGGATAGTTCAGCATATGCAAATCAAAAATTTAATATACCACATTAACAGAGTCAAGCACAAAAACCACAGATCATCTCATTAGACACAGAAGCTTTAAAAAATTCAATATCCTTTTATAATAAAAACTCTCAACAAATTAGGAGTAGAAGGTATGTGCCTCAACACAATAAAGGCAATATATTATAGACTCGCAGCTAACATTAAACTCAATGGCAAAACATTGAAACTCCTTTAAGATCTGGAACAAGAGAATAATGTCCACTCTCATCACTTGTATTCAACATAGTAATGGAAGTCCTAGCCAGAGTAATTAGAATAGAAAACGAAATAAAAGGCATTCAAAGCAGAAGGGAAGGAGTGAAGTCATTTCTGTTTGAAGCTACATTCTCTTATACATACAAAACCCTAAAGATGTCACAAAAAATATTAGATCTAATAAACAAATCCAGTAAAGTGGCAGGACACAAAATCAACACAACAAATCACTAGCGTTCTTATACAGTAACAATGAATTTTCCGAAAAAGAAATCAAAAGAACAATCATATTTATGATAGCTATAAAAACTGCTTAGGAATAAATTTAACAAAGGAGATAAAAACATGTACACTGAGAACTATAAAATTTTAGTGAAAGAAATTCAAGAAGGCATAAATAAATGAAAAGATATTTTGTCTTCATGGATTAGAAGACAAGCCAGTCCATGAAAAAATATTGTTCAAATGTTCATACTACCCAAAGTAATCTATGGATTCAATTCAATCACTAACAACAGTCCAATGTCATTTTTCAAATGAATTTTTAAAAATCCTTTTTCTTTTTTTATCTTTTTGAGAAGGAATCTCGCTTTGTCACCCGGGCTGGAGTGCAGTGGTGCGACCTCTGCTCACTTCAAGCTCCACTTCCCAGGTTCACGCCATTCTCCTGCCTCAGCCTTCCGAGTAGCTGGGACTACAGTCGCCTGCCACCACGCCTGGCTAATTTTTTGTATTTTTAGTAGAGACGGGATTTCACCATGTTAGCCAGGATGGTCTCGATCTCCTGACCTTGTGATCTGCCTGCCTCAGCCTCCCAAAGTGCTGGGATTACAGGCGTGAGCCACAGCGCCTGGTCAAAAATCCTAATTTTTTTTTTAATTGATAGGGTCTTGCTCTATTGCCCAGGCTGGAGCGCAGTGGCATGATCACAGTTCATCATAACCTTGAGCTTCTGGGCTTGAGTGATCCTCCTGCCTCAGACTCCTGAGTAGCTGAGACTACAGGCATGGACCACCATGCCTGGCTAATTTTTTGTTGTTGTTTGTAGTGATAGGGTTTTATTTTGTTGCTGGGCTGGTCTTGAACTTCAGGGGTAAAGCAATTCTCCTGTCTTGGCCCCCCAAAATGCTGGGATTACAGATGTGAGTCAACATGCTATGCTTAACCATCCTCAAATTTATATGGAACCACAAAAAACCATCAATAGCCAGGGTAGTCATGAACAAAAGAAACAAAGCTGGAGGTATGACACTACCTGAGTTAAAATCCTACTACAAAGCAGTGGTAATTAAAACAGCATTGCACTGTCATAAAAATAGACTCATTGACCAATGGAATAGAAGGAAAAGCCCAGAAATGAACTCTCACATGTACTGTTAATTGATTTTCAACAAATGTGCCAAGAATATACAACATGTTGGCTGGGCATGATGGCTCATGCCTTTAATCCCAGTACTTTGGGAGGCTAAGGTGGGCAGATTGCTTGAGCTCAGGAGTTCAAGACCAGCCTAGGCAACATGGCAAAACCCTGTCTCTACTAAAAATACAAAAATTATCCGGGCATGGTGGTGCATGCCTGTAATACCATCTACTTGGGTGGCTGAGGCAGGAGAATCACTTGAATCTGGGAGGCAGAGGCTGCAGTGAGCCAAGATTGCACCACTGCACTCCAGTCTGGGCAACAGAGTGAGATCCTATCTCAAATATATATATATACACACACACACACACAAAAACACACACACGTATATATATATTTTTTATATATATATACACACACACATATATATACACACACAAACACATACAAACACACACACACAGTGGGTAAAGGACAATCTCTTCAATCAGTAGTGTTAGGAAAACTGGATATGCATATGGAGAGGAATGAAACTGGACCCTTATCTCATGCTGTATATAAAAATAAACTCAAAATAGATTCAACACTGAAACATAAGACTAAAACTATAAAACCTCCAGAAGAAAACATAGGGGGGAAATTACATGACATTGGTCCAGGCAATGATTTTTTAGTTTTGACCTCAAAAGCACAGGCAACAAAAGCAAATGTAGACAAATAAGATTACATCAAACTAAAAATCTTTTGCACAACAAAGGAAACAACAGGGTGAAGCAACAAGCTATGAACTGGCAGAAAATATTTGTAAGCCAAAAATCTGATAGAAGTTAATATCCAAATTATATAAGGAAGTAAAGCAACTCTATAGAAAGAAAACAAAAAATCCAATTTAAAAATGAGCAAGGAACCTGAATATACATTTCTCAAAAGAAGACACAAAATGGCCAAAAGATATACAAAATAATGCTCAACATCACTAATTATTAAGATGCAAATTAAAACCACAAGAAGAAAGCACCTCATACTTGTCAGAATCACTATTATAAAAAAGATGAAAGATAAGTGTTGATGAAGAAGTGGAGAAGAGGGAACCTTTGCATACTGTTGGGGGAAATGGAAATTAATACAGGCATTATGGAAAATTATATGGAGTTTCCTAAAAAAACATACACAACTAAAAATTGAACTAGTATTTGATCCACTAATCTTGCTACTGGGTATTTACCCAAAAGATTAAAATCAGTTTATCAAAGAGATGTCTACCACTGCCAAGTTCATTGGAGCACTGTTCACATTCACCAAGTTATGTCATCAACCTAAATGTCCATCAGCAGATAAAAATAGTTAAAGAAAATGTGGTATATAGATAGAATGGAATATTATTGAGCCTTAAAAAAGAAAGGCCGTGATGACATAGATGGAACTGGAGAACACTAGGTGAAATAAGCCAGAAACAGAAAGACAAATAGCAAATTCTCACTTATCTGTAGAATTTAAAACAACACCAAAGAAACAGAATAGAATGGTGATCAAAAGAGGCTAGCAGCGGATGTGGGGGGAATGGGAAGATGGTGGTCAAAGGGTACAAAGCCTCAATTAGACAGGAGGAATACATTTTTAAATTTTTTCAGTTTTTAGAGACAGTGTCTTGCTCTGTGGCCCAGGCTGGAGTACAGTGTTGCATACATAGCTAACTGACTGCAGCCTTGAACTCCTGGGCTCAAGCGATCCTCCTGCCTCAGCCTCTGGAGCAGCTGGGACTATGGGTGTACACTACCACATCAGTTAAAGTATTGGTTTTTTCTTTTTCCTTGCTGATGTCTTCAGTGTGTTAAATACAGCGTTAGATTAAGTTTGGTTCAGAGTGTCTTTTGTATTTGGGTAATAAGGTTTGTCCCCAGTTGGTCGCCTTACTTTGTGAACTGTACCTTAGTTGATGTAGGAACAAGTTGTAACCTAAACTAGAAGTTTACCCTTGTAACCAAGTGATCCCAGGCTGAAAACTAACAAATTCTGCTCAAATAAAGCCTAGGCCAAACTGCACGAATCAGGTAGTCTCTGTATGTCATTTCTTGTTTTCTGGTTATAAATGTAGCTCACCTCATCGGAGGTGGGGACATTCTGAACCATCTTCAGTGTAGAGGGTGCTTGGTTCTAGAATCCTTTTCTTGCTCAAATAAAGTTTGTTAATTTAACTTGGGTTTTTCTTTAACAGATTGATCCAGTTGACAGGATCTGACCCTTCCAGTGACCACCCCAGGAACAGAAAGCAATCATGCAAGTGCCCTCCAGGGCCCATTGAACCCAGGGATCTCTTTTCTGGGCCTGAACTGCTGGGTGAGCCTCTCTCTGGGATTCTGAGTTCCACTTATTTTGTGTTCTGAGCTCTCCAAGTTTATCTGAACAACCTTTCTTCCTTTTTCTCTCTCTCCTTTTTTTTTTTTCCTCCTGTCCTACTGAATTGGATTCCGTTAAGAGGCCAGGTATCTGATTAAGTTAGAGTCTGAACAGGGTTCAAAATCAAATTGGATTCAACAGTTAACTAGACTGGATCCAGTTAAGGGCCTTAGGGTAGGTAATTTTGATCTTTTTGGCTTTTGAATCCACGGTTTTGTGCTTGAGAGAGCATTTGAGAATCATGACAGAAACAGGACCCAGTCCTACAGGGAGGCCTTGGTCTGCCTGGGTCAGACAGAACTGAACTGGGCCCTGTACATAGGTAGAGTTAGCCTTTCTACAGGTAACCTAGAATTAACGTGGCCACAACGCTGACATTTAATTTGGACGGAATTGTTTACTTGCGAGGCATGCCTAGAAAAAACAGAGATCAGAACCTCCCCTCCAAAATACTGGGATGTATTTTGTAATTGGTACCTGGAGTCACACAAAAGACTAAATTAATCCAAATTGCCTCCTTAAAAGATTATTTGCAAAAAGCTTAAGCAACAGACTAAGGACATGAAGAAAGAGGGGTGGAGTTTGAATTAACGCGATTTTCTTCCTACATGTTTTTAACCTCAAGTTTCTGAATCTGTTAACCTTTTTGCTCAATTACCTTTTTGCCAGAAAGAGCTAGGAGGAATTGTTGAAAACCTCTTACATTTAATTCCTAATAGCTAAGGTATTTCTGCACAAACCAAACAAAAAAACCACCCAGAAAAAAAAAAAACAAAAAACAAACAAAAACACTTGATTGGTCTATTACCCAATTCTGCAGACAAAAGGACAAACCAGTTCCAGATTGCAGAGTTTATTTAGAAACATTGTGGAACATTCTGAGCTATAAATGCAACAAGAAGTATTTCCTTTAGGGACTGAAACAGCATTAACTTATAGCCTGCGATTAGACCCAGTAGCTAAGCCATACCCTAATTATTTAGAAGTGGTAGCAGAGGCTGCCAAATTGGTGGTGATCTTCTCTGAGGTAGTTTTGGGAAAAGAACTTTTCTTGCATGTTCCACATGCTATGGAAAGCCTATTGAATTCCAGTCTAACTCACTCTCTTTCAGTAAACAGACTAACACCTTACGAAATTCTTCTTTTGTCTTCTAATTGTCATTTAAAACACTGAAATTTACTTAATTCTGCTGCTCTACTACCTCTAAGCACAACAGTGAAAACTGTAATTGCGTAAGTGTAGTGTCAGAATTATCAACCTTGTGTCGATGTATAAGATTCTCCATTAGCTAATCAAGAGTTAATGCTTTATGTTAATGGGTCTTCTGCCAAACACTAGAAAAAGAAAACAGCAGGCAGTATATGCTGTTACAATAGAAACTTTCAAGCTCCACATGCTTTGTAAGACTGGTTGACATTTAACTGCTTCTACCTCCGGACATGACACTTTCCTCAACTACAGCTTTTCAAACTGACTTCTGATCACGCCGCTTCTTCAAAACACCTGCTGGGAAAGTCACCAGCGACCTTCTGATCACCAGCTGGGATGATTCTCTCTCCATCCCTGTCCACCATATATCCCAATTTGTCCCTGCAGCCAGGCTTGTCATTTATTCTCCCTCATGCAATCCATGTACCACTCAAAACGACTACACGCTATTTCCCCTAGCCTGTGCCCATGCTGTTTCTCTGTGCAGAACACGCTTTACTCTGGTGGTTAAAATTCTATCAATACCTTGACTCATCTCAGTGGTAAAATAGGACTCTTAACACTCAGCCTTTTATTATCATTATTCAGATAAATATCTTAATTCTTATATCTTATAAAATTACCTCCTTGAAAGAGTATAGCTTATTAACCTCTACGTCTTTCACGGTTTGTATTTAATACACTGCTGTGCACATAATTACTGTTTAATAAATATTTGAGAAGTTGACTTCAATTTAATTGTATTTCTAGATGGAGCAAATTATACCCCCAAAGAACCTGAGTAGAAGCTTCAAGGTCACCTGCCAGGGAGACGTTCCAAAATGAGCTGTTGTATCTGAAAAGTACCTCTGAGCAGTGCCCCTGTGGAAGAACAAAAGCATGTGAGGCTAGATGCACACATTTTATCATCCTCAGTCCGTTCTCACGGGGAGCCCGGGACCTGTCTTCAGGGGCGAGTCTTCCATGGCGTTTTATTGTCAGGCAGAGAACAGTACTACTGCTGCTGTAGATTTCTCTGACTGGGCTCTCCTGGCTGTGCCCTGTTAGAGCACACGTGCACACAGAGATGCGCACACACACACACTCATGTGCACAGCACAGTATATGAGGAAGAAATACATCACATTTCTTCGATCCTTATTGCAGTCAAGGCACGTGGGTGCAGCTGCAACTTGAACTTTAGAATCAGGGGGTCTGGTTCCTCAAACGAGATCATACTATCTGGCATTTTCATTCTTGCCATCTGTCTTCTATAATAGGTCCCTCTTGTTTTCCACCTCATGAAATGAATGTTCTCTTATCATCCTGTTTATTAAAAACCTCCAACATATCACTGCACAGAGGAAAAGCAAGGCTGTTGTGGATACTCATGTGCTTGTGCTGTGCACCTACATTCAGCCCCAGAGACACATAAAGGGCTTTCTAATAACTGGGATGACAATTGCAGATGGCCAACATTATAACACTGAGGCACAGAAAATAGTCTCATCTCTTACCAATGCTGGGGAGCCCAGTGTGGGTAGTGGAGAGTGCACGTTCCACATCTCAGTTCTGACACTTTCTTGTTGTACAGTCTTGTTTTTTCACCAATAGAATGGGTGTAAGATTATGTACCTCATGGATTTGTTGTGATTATTAAAAAATATAGCATCTGGCTGGGCACAGTGGCTCACGCCTGTAATCCCAGCACTCTGGGAGGCCTAGGCAGGCGGATCATGAGGTCAAGAGATCGAGACCATCCTGGCTAACACAATGAAACCCCGTCTCTACTAAAAACACAAAACAAAAAGTTAGCTGGGTGTGGTGGCGGGCACCTGTAGTCCCAGCTACTCGGGAGGCTGAGGCAGGAGAATGGTGTGAACCCAGGAAACGGAACTTGCAGTGAGCCAAGATCGTGCCACTGCACTCCAGCCTGGGCAACAGAGCGAGACTTTGTCTCAAAAATATATATATATAAAATATGTATATATATATTTATATGTATAATGTATATTTATATATTTATATATGTATATATTATATACATATAAAATGTATATATTATATATAATATATACATATAAAATCTATATATACAAATATATATAAAATATGTATTTTTATATATAAATAAAATATATATTTATATATTAAAAATATATTTTATATATATATATATCTCTCATCCTAATCCAATGCCTGTTCCCTAATCGGTGGTTCCTTGTAACAAGCAAATATTCTCAACTACCCCATAACATCAGAGGATAGCCTTGAAACAATGTTATTGCCATTTAAAAAAATCAAACAATATGCACCCCATATTACAGTTATAGTTTCATTGCAGTTACGTAAAGGAGTGAATAGACAGACTCGCCTTTCACATCCACTTTTAATCTAACTAAGAGTATCTCAAGACACTCTATTGAGATGGATAAAGTAAGAAACAGAGACAGAGCTTGTTGATATATGTGTGAGTCATCCTTGTGTGGTTCTGTGTGTGATGAATGGCTCACTAGTGCCCTGGGGTCACTAAGAAGAGAGAAAAAGATGATTAGAAGAAACTGAACATTTTGCAATAAAATAAATTGCTGTCAATATCTGAGCAAGTGTATGACTAGATAAGCCACAGGAATGTCTGTTTCCCAGGGTGAGGGAAAAGCTGTGAGGTAAGGCTGTTCAGTGACTGGACCTACATCCACCATGATTGATTAGAACATTCTCAGCAAGCCGTATTTCCTCTGGACACATTCAGTCCCTGCCCTTGCTGATGAAGATTAAACGCATCATTATTTTAGCTTTCCACTCATTCACTGATATCCCTTCCAGAAGTCACCTTACCCCTTGGTTTCCTCCTCTGTAAAGTTCCTACTGTTTTCTAGCTACCTTCATAAAGATATTCAAGGATGGCTGGAAAATTCTTAAGTTCTCAGAGGAAGGCACCACAGGTCAAATCCCATTAAAAACACATACAGAAAAGTATTACATTTTCTCCATCATAATGGACCTTCAACTTAACAAATAATTGCAAATCCAGAGGAGTCCTTATGCCCTGGAGAACCCAGCTTTGGAGGGCGGTTATTACAGTTTTTTCCTGTAATAATAATATTTATTTATTTGTGAAGCAGAGGTAGCAAGCAAGAGAATAGCAAGCATCAGATAAGGAGTTGGGAAACCCAGGGTTTTTCTTAGCTCTGTAACTCTGGGTAAACCTCAGCACACATGCCTAAGCCCCATCTTTTACAAAAAGGGTTATCTCTACAACCCTTCTACCTCCCAAATGCTAACTCTCATGCTTATATAGCACTAAGAAGAATGGGGAAAAACATACACAGTCCTCAAGGGGTTTATGGTCTCCTCACACCTTTGGGCAACAGAATCTCAGAACAAGTATGTGCAGAGCTACACTGACCTTCTTATATTCCTGCTGCCTGCTTTTATTAAGTTCAATATTTCTGCATTATATTTATGATTCATTTTTCTGTACAGAGTAAGTTTTAGTTTTCTTAAATATTTATTTATAATTGACAATAGTTCACATTTATGGGATACAGTGTGATGTTTTGATCTACATATACATCGTAGAAAGAGTCAATCAAGGTAATTAACATATCCATCACCTTACTAATTTTTTTGGTGTGATGAGAATGTTAAAAATCTATTCTTTTTAGAAATTATGAAATATACATTATTATTAATTATGGCCAAAATGCAGTGCAATCAATCCCTAAATCTTATTCCTCCAGTCTAACAGAGACTTTGTACCCTTTGAACAACATCTTTCCTTTCCCCATCCCTCCTCTCCCCTAGCTGCTGGTAATCACCTCTATACTTTTTGTTTCTATGAGAGCAAGATTTTCTTTTGATTCCATAAACAAGTAAGATGATACAGTATTTGGGTTTCCATGCCTGGCTTATTTCACTTAGCACAATGTCCTCCAGCTCCATCTATGTTGTCACAAATCACAAAATTTCCTTCTTTTTCAGGGCTATATAGTATTCCATTGTGTAATATAGTATGTTTTCTTTATTCATACTACCATTGATGGACACTTAAGTTGCTTCCACATCTTAGCTATTCTGAATAATGCTGAAATGAACATGAGAGCACAGACATCTCTTCAACATACCAACTTCAATTCCTTTAAATATATATCCAGGGTAGAATTGCTGGGTCATATGGTAATTCTATTTTTAGTTTTTTTGAGGAAACTTCATACGTTTTTCCAAAATGATTGTACTAATTTATGTTCCCAACAGCTTACAAGGGTTTCCTATTCTCCAGATCCTTGCCAACACTTATCATTCCTCTTTTGGATAATAGCCATTTTAACAGGTGTGAGACAATATCTCATTGTGGTTTAAATTTACATTTCCTTGATGATTAAAGATGCTGAGAATTTTTTTCATGTATCTGTTAGCCATTCCTTTCTGTTCTTTTGGGAAATTCTTGTTCAGATCCTTTATGCATTTTTAATCATGTTTTTTGTTTTCTTGCTATTGAGTTGTTTGAGTTCCTTATATATGTATGGTTTGTGAATATTTTCTCCCCATCCGTGTGTTGTCTGTTACTTCTGTTAATTGTTTCTTTTGCTGTGCAGAAGCTTTTGAGTTGAAAGTGATCCCAATTTGCCCACTTTTGCTCTTGTGGCCTGTGCTTTTGGAGTCCTATCCAAGAAATCTTGCCTACACCAATGTCATGGAGAGTATCCCCAATTTTCTTCCAGTAGTGTCACAGTTTCAGGTCTTATTTTTAAGCATTTTATTCATTTTGAGTTGACTTTTGCATGTGAGTGTGAGATAAGTATATCCACATGCAGAAGAATGCCATTTATTAAAATGACTTTTTTCCCAATTTTGTGTTCTTGGTACATGTGTCAAATATCAATTGACCATAAATACTTGGGGTTATTTCTGGGCATTCTATTGTGTTTCATTGGTTGAGGTGTCTGTTTTTATGCCAGCGCCATGCTGGTTTTTTTTTTTTTTTTTGAACAACAGATTCATAATATTTTTGAAATCAGGAAGTGTGATGCCTTCTACTTTGTTCTTTTTGCTCAAGATTGTTTTGGCTATTCAGGGTCTTTGTGGTTCCATATGAATGTTAGGATTTTTTTTCTATTTTTATAAAAAGTAACATTGGAATTTTAAAAGGGGTTGTACTGAGTCTGTAAATCATTGCTTTGGGTATTATGGACATTTTAACAATTCTAATTTTTTCAATCCATAAACACAGAATATCCTTCCATTTATTGTGTCATCTTCAATTTCTTTAATCAATGTTTTATAGCTTTTAGTGCAGAGATCATTCACCTCCTTGGTTAAATTTATTCTTAAGTATTTTTTTCTGATGCTATTGTAAATGAGATTATTTTTAAAATTTCCTTTCCAGATAATTTGTTGTTAGTGTATAGAAACATTACTGACTTTTGCATGTTGATTTTATAACTTACACCTTATTGAATTGATCACTTTTAACAGTTTTTTTTTTGGTGAAATCTTTAGGGTTTTCTATATGTAAGATTATATCAACAGACAGTTTCATTTATTCCTTCCTCATCTGTCTCTTCCCAATGAATAAGAATTAACACTCAGAATTACAGTATCTTTTCTTGTTCCCTCTTTTACCTATCTCACCATATTCCAAGAATAGTAAATATTAAAAGATGTTGAATAGGTTTTGGAATACATAATGAATTAACTCAGATTTGATCTTTGATATTAACACGAAGCTTTATTTATATTGTTATAGGAGCATTAGTCAGACTTATCTTCTAAATCCTAAAATTTTGTGTTTAAAAATTGTACAATTTATACACAGTTGCTTCTGACATAAGAATAATGAGAAAATTGCTTTATTTTTTAAGTCCTGAATTCCCAGCTTATATTTATTTGGTGTCATTGTCATTACCCATGAATACTATTAGGTATTACAAGAAATTCCATTGTATATAATAATGGGTTAGTGTTTTTACCTCATTTTAGAAATGAGGATATATGTGTTAATAATAAATGCAGTGGGAGGAAAGACATTTGTATTCCACTGTCCTAAAGCCAAACAATAATGTTTATATCGACCTTTCAGATTTGGTCATCATTTTCCTTAGCTGGAATCAGATGAATAGAAGTCTTAGTTTTAAGTTTTAGATTACTGAGGTTGCAACTTTATCAACATGTGTATCGTTGTCCAGGAGAATCCAAAAGGCAGCTTAGAAGATGGATGTTTCTAATTAGCTGAGTGACTTTGAGCACCTTTTATTTAATATCACCTTAAGGACCCTTCCAGTTTTGAGGTTATCTTAGCCTTTGATTTTCGCAGTATTGAACACATGGGATTAAGATTCAGTGAGAAACACGTGAGTCAGCTATTAACTTTCTCTCTTCTTACATCCTCCCTGGATTTTCTAACAAATGGTGCAATTAATCTAATGCAACTAAAAGGCATTATTAGGTCACACGAGTGGAGTCATGGGACAGGGGGAGGGAGATGGGAAATGGCAAGTACTAGTTGATACTGCAGGGAAGAAATAAAACCACCAGAGGCAAACTTAAGAACAGGAGATGCAAGAACTCACACTGTATGTTTTTAGGAACCTCTGCTTAACACCTGTTTTGCATATTTGCCTGGATTTGTAGCTACTTGATAGAAAATAATCAGTGGTGACTTCTGGGACAGCATTCCTTCTGGTCAAGCTGGTCTTCAGAATATTAAGCTACTGAACATAAGTCAAAAGAGAATAAAAGTTTAGTGTGGATTTTCCTGTATATTAAAATGTGTGGCTTTGATATATACTATTTTATTTCTGGGCTGAGTTAGTATCAACTTGGTAACGAAAGAGACGATATCTCTTCACTCACAGAACCTGGACTGAGGTTCTATTTCTGGGTCTTCGCTGGAAGTTTTGCTACTTTGACTAGGATTTGTAGACAGCAGAGAATTGCAGTGCTCAGTGAGATGTCAGCTGTAACTGAAAAGCTAATGAATCAAGTTTTCCTGGTAAAAATTATCACTGTTCTTTCTATTTAAGTGACAGATGAATAGAATTGTAAGGCTTTCAGTAAATCCACAATGTGGACAATTGAGTCATATTCCTTTGAGAGAGGAAGGAGTAAATAAAATATCAGGACTGTGACCAGTTTCCCTAACAGCTGGGTGTTAGGAGAAGGAATGCCGAGTTTTGAATAGACACTTCTACGGGCTCCATTCAGAGTTTCCTCTTTGTTCAAATTCTAGAGTTTAGCTTACAAGCTTTTCAAATCTATCACCACTTACGACTCTAGACTTCTCTTTTCACCTTACACTTCCACCTCACTAAACATCTCAATGTTATCCTCCAAACACTACAAATCCTTCTTTATAGAACACCTTTCCTCAACATTTTCAACGTTTCCTTCTTGTTCCTGGGGGCCTTTAATTAGTCAAAATCTATCCCTCTGTATTCCACTGTGTGCCCAGCCTTCTCTCGTCCTCTTCCTCACTCTCTCTTGGTCAATTTGCTCTTACGTCTCTCCATCTATTGCACAGTATTTGCCTGATATTTGCTGTGTGTTCCTTGCCAAAAACACTGGGAAAATCTCCATGGCGGGGACTGAGCCTTAGTTGTTTGGCACACCTAGTCCCAGGACACTCTTTAAATCCTCAATGTGGTAATACTACATAATCATGCGTTTGATAGTAGCAGCAGATAAGGTGAAAACGTAGATAGGGAAGAGAGACAAAGAATGAAATACCTAATTGTAGGGAACTGGTCTGAGGTAGAATTGAAATTTTGGAGCATTTTCTATGGCGACTCAAACATCCTCTTGAGAACCTGGGTTTTGAAGCACCAGCCTGGAAGTGGCAGGCATCACTTTCACCTTTTTGCAGTTGTCTCAGTGTCAGTGACGCGCTACAGCAGAAGGCTAAGACATGGGCATATTGAAATGTGCACAGAAATAAGGGCAGAAATGATTTTGGTGCATGACTAGCGGTCCCTGCTGGAGTCTGCAGACCCCAGAAAAATCGTACATGCATTCTGAAATGTCTGTAAGGGCTCAAGTTTCAGAGGCGTGGGAGAGAGAATCAGAGCATGAAGCATACTTCTTCAGTCAATCAGAGTGCCAGGGCCCTAGGGATAGATCTACACATGTGCTATCACAAACCCAATCAAAGCAAATATTTATTTTGCACTGATATGCACGGCATTGTGTTTAGCCTCATGAAGGACACACAGAAATACAAGGAAGGCACTGTTTCTGCCTGCTTCCAATATTTTGCAGTCTGGGAAGATTACATCTTAAGCAACTTTACAAGATATACAAAGAATAATAGAGGAGATGTCACAAGGCAACAATAACTAATGGCCCAAATTACAGACGAGGCCGAGGGTGGGCATAGTAAGAAGTCAGAGGAGGGAGTGTTCTATGCAATAGGGGTCAGGTAAGATTTAAAGAAAAGTACTGAGGCATGAAAGACATGGTATGTAGATAAGCAAGGAAGAAGGAGAATTGGGGGAGCCAAAGGGAACTCACTGAAGCCCCAAAAGTCATTGAGGACCGCCAGTTGCAAGGCTCTGGACCAAGCCTGGGTGGGCTTCATGAGTGGACTTGATTCTGACATTAGGGTAGTGTTGAGTTAGGAAAATTAGTGCTAGAGTTGGATTTCACACTTAGATGAAGGGAAAATGAATTTTGGCAAGGGGGATGCTATTTGACTAGGGTCTGAGGGGTTGAGAAATATTTTTTGCAGTCCGAAAGTACAGACTGAGCAAAGGCAAGCAGGCATGAAGCCTGGATTTGGGAAGGAGAAACAAAGATCTATTGAGCACCTGCTCTGCTCCAGTATTTTTTTGAGGATATTTGAATCTATGTTCATTAGGAATGCTTGCCTATAATTTTATTTTCTTGCAGTGCCCTTATTTGACTTTGATATTAGAATAATGCTGGCCTCATAAAATAAGTTTGAGTTCCACTGCAGAATATGGTGACAACTTACATTAAGATATATTATAGTATAAAACAGCTAGAAGAGAGGCTTATTGAATGTTCTTACTTTAAAGAAATAATAAATGCATGAGGAAATGGTAAGACTAAATATCCTTATTTGATCATTATACAACACATATATATTGAAACATCAAATTATACCTCACAAATATATGTTATCATAATGTATCAGTTTTTAAAAATGAGGTGGCTGGGAGTAGTGGATTTATTTCCGGGTTCTATGTTCTGCTCCATTAGTCTATGTGTCTGTTCTTATGCCAATACCATGCTGATTTGGTTGCTATAGTTTTATAGTATAATTTGAGACAGATAATATACTTCTAGTTTTATTCTTTCTGTTCTAGATTGCTTTAGCTATTCAGGGTTTTTTGTAGTTCCATACAAATTTTAGAATTTTTTTCTATTTCTGTGAAGAATGTCATTGGTATTTTGATAGGAATTGCATTGAATCTGTACTTACTTTGAGTAGTATGGCCATTTTAAGAATATTAATTTTTCAAATCCATGAGCATGGGATATCTTTCCATTTTTTGTGTCCTCTTCAGTTTCCTTCATCAATGTTTTATATTTTCCTTGTGGAGATTTTTCATTTCTTTGGTTAAATTTGTACCTAAAAATTTAGAAAGTAGCTATTCAGTAGGATTCAATGGAATTGCTTTTTAAATTTCTTTTTAAGATTCTTTGCAATTGGCTATTGGCTAAGTACAGATTCAGTGCAATCCCTATCAAAATAACAATGACATTCTTCACAGAAATAGAAAAAAAATAGAGATTCTATGGATTTTTAAATGTTGATTTTGCATCTTGCAACTTGAGTGACTTTATCAATTTGAACATCTTTTTGTGGAGTCCTTATGTTTTTCTAAATATAACACCATCTGATCTGCAAACAAGGATAGTCTGACTTCTTTCTTTCCAACTGAGATGCCCTTTCTTTCTTTCTCTTGTCTGATTACACTGGCTACAACTTCTAGTACTATTAATATGTGTAAAAGTGGTGAAAGTGGGTATACTTGTCTCGTTCCAGATCTTAGGGGATAGGCTTTAATTTTTCTCCATTTGGTTTTGATGTTAGCTGCGGGTTGTCATAAATAGCCTTCATCGTTGTGAGATATTTTCCTTCCACATCCAGTTTGTTGAGAGATTTTGCCATGAAGGGATGTTGTATTTTATTAAATGTCTCTGCTTCAGTCAGCCAGTGTTCACCAGGACTTGATTTCCTCCAGTTGGGGCAGTGGATTCTCCTCTGTCCCAGAGAAGGCCTACATTCTCCCTCCCTGGGTTTGGAATCAGGCACTGTGGGGGCTCTGCCTGTGCTGTGTTGTGCTGTGGCAGGCCTGACTCTAACTTCCAATACAAATTCCCATACTCACTTCCCATTCCCTTCCCCAAGCAGGAACTGTCTCTCTCCTCTCTATGGTGCCTGGGATTGAGGAGAGATGCTTTAGGCAATGAGTGATTATCCTTCTTACCTTCTTCACTGTGCATCTTTTCTTGTTATTATGATAAAACCATATTTTTTATCTGTGATACCTCACCTGATTTCTTTAGCTCTTTTGAAGGTGCCTTCTTGCAAGGATAGTTGTTCCATTTGATGTTCCTGTCGGGGGGATGATTGACAGAGGGCCTGTTCAGCTATTTTGCTCCCTATATTTGAAACTCAGCATTTCTTTAGTATTCCAATGTATCAGTCTTTTTAAAATAATTACTGCCTTTTGTGTCTTATACATACTATTAGTACATTTTGTGTACAAATTTTCTTATAGCCCAATGTCATGAAGATTTTCTGTATTGCTGTTTATTGGAAGCTTTATTGTTTTACCTTTTACTTTTAGGTCTACAATTCACCCAGGATTCATTTTTGCTTATGGTTGGAGCTATAGATTGCTTCATTTTTAAAAAGAAACTCTTTTCACTGCTTTGCAGTGTCATATTTGTCATGAATTTGGTGTCCACATGAATGGGTCATTTCTGAGCTATTATTTCCTTAGCCTATTTTTCAATCTTGATTTCTAGAGCTAAATAAATCATGTTATCTAGCAGAGCAATTCTCCCCATTGTTCTTCTCTAAGACTCTTAATATTTTTTACTATTTGCATTTTAATATGCATGTTAAAATTAACTCATCAATTTTGACTCAAAAAGTGTTGGGATTTAGATGGGGATTTCATTGAACATATTGATGAATTTAGGAATAAATGACATGTTTTCATTAATTTCTATCTAATCTTCATTTATTTAGGACTTTTAAAATGTGTCTAAATAATGTCTACTCATTTTCTGCATAAACATCTCATGTATAATAACAGACTATTATAAGTAGTCTGTTTTAAATTAATTTTTGTCTTAGTCTATTTTGTGCTGCTATAACAGAATAACACAGATGGAGTAATTCATAAACAGAAATGTATTGGCTCATAGTCCTGAGGACTGGGAAGTCTAAGGCCAGTGCACCAGCAGGTATGATACCTGGTGAGGTCATTCTCTTCTTCCGACATGCACCTTGCATGCTGTGTCCCCCAGAGGGGAGAAGAACACTGAATCCTCATGTGGTGAAGGTGAAAAGGACCAAGAGAGAGCCCACTCTTGAAAGCCCTTTTTACAATTGCATTAATCCATTCATGAGGGCTCTGCCATCATGATGTAAACACCTCCCATCAAGCTCCACCTCTCAATACTGTTTGCATTGTAAGTTTCAACATCAGTTGGGGGAGGGGACAAACATTCAAACCATTTTAAACCACAGCATTCTGCCTTTGGTCCCCAAAACTCATGTCCTTCTCACATATAAAATACATTAATTTTTTCTCAATAGCTCCAGTAAGTCCAAAGTCCAGAGTCCCATCTAAATGGAAGAAAATTTGCAGAATTAGGAGTTTGTAGGCAGACATTCAGAAGAAGATGGCAGAAGAAGTTCCTGACCCACGTAGTGTCTTAAAGGCCATTAGAGATAAACAGCCTGAGGAGTCAGAAGAAACATCCTAGATTAATGGTTCATCATTTTCTGTGTTCCCTTACAGAATGGAAGATACGGGTGAGACTGACGCATGATTCATCCTGAGACAAATCCCTTCCCACAATAAACCTGTGAAATTAAACTATTTATATGTTTCCAGAATACAGTGGTGGGACAGGCACAGGATAGACATTCCCATTCTAAAAGGGAGGAATAGGCAAGAAGAAAGGGGTGACAGGTTTCAAGTCCCAAAGCCAACAGGGCCTTACATCTTAAGGCTTGGAAAAAAATCTTGACTCTATGGCCTGCCTTTCAGACACACTTGGGTTGGGATCCCAAGGTCTCAGACAACCCTGCCCCTATGACTTTGCTGGGCTCAGCCCACACAGCATCTCTCATGAGTTGGAGTCTCATGCCTGTGCTCTCCCAGGCTGGCAATGTATACAGGTGGCTCTATACTTTCAGGGTCCCTGGGCGGGGTGGAGGGTCCCTATTTCCATTGCTTCACTAGGCATTACCTTAGTGAAGTCTCTGTGGTGTCTCCACCCCTGTGACAAGTCTCTGCCTGGGCCCCATGACTTGCCATAACATCCTTTGAAGTCTAGTTGAAGAAAGTCATGCCTCCTCAGCTCTGACACTATGTGAGCCTGCAGAATTAGAACCACAGAGATGCCTCGAAGGTTTACAATCTGCCTTCTGGAAGACTAGGTGTGGCCAAGGAGAGTTGCATTAGAATGGATGGGTCAGAGTCCAGAGACAACCCTGATAAAGAGCAGCCCGTGGAGGGTACCCTGGGCCCATCATCCAAAACCATTCTGTCCACAAGGCCCTAAAGCTCTGGGCCTGTGATTAGAGGGGCAGCCTTGAAGATCTCCAAATACCTTTGGGGGTCATTCTCCCATTTTCTTGATGAATAACATTTGGCTTTCTTTTATCCATTTAATCTACAAATTATTGGAATTAATCAGTGTAATTAGCAAGGTTGTTGAATGTGAGGTCAATACATAATAAACAAGAATAGTTTTATATCTTAACAGTATTTTAAATAATGCTATTATTTGAATGCCCCTTCCCAAATTCACGTTGAAACAATCTCCCATGCAACAGTAATGGGAGGTAGGGCCTAATAAGACGTGTTTAGGTCATGAAGGCTCTCTATGAAAGGATTAATGCTGTTGCACATAGAGCTTTCAAGAGCGAGCTTTCTTTCTCGGCCTTTCCACTTTCTGCCATATGTGAATCCTGCATTCTACTTCCCTCTAGAACATTTCACCAGTTTTTACATGCACTCATTTTTTTAAACACACGCTTGTGCAAAATTCTATGACATTTTATCAAACGTCCAGTGATATTTGAATAGTAAGTTTACCTCAAATTCCTAGAACAAATTCATCTTGGTTGTGGGCTACTATCTTTTTTAGAAGTTGCTGGCAAATCTAAAGACTGGTTAAATAAATGTTTAAGTGTTATTTTTTTCAGGTTTCAGGAGTGCTTGTTTCAGTTTTCAGGAGTGATTGTTCTGTAATTTTTCTTTCTAGAATGTCCTTATCAAGTTTGTATACCAACATTAGATTAACTTCATGAAAGAAGTTAGGAGAAGAGTTCTTACTTTTTCTACTCTCTTGAAAAGTTTATAAAAGTTTAAAAAAATATTTAGTAGAATTCACCAGCATTCACCAGAATTCACCATCTAAGCCAGATGTTCTCTTTGTATGGAATTTTAAAATTATAGATTCAATTCCTTTAATAGTTTCAGGATTATTTTAAATTTCTATTTTTCTTCTGACAATTTTATGCATTGTATTTTTTTCAGAAATGTGTTAAGTTTGCCAAAATTTTCAAATTTATTGCCATAATACTGGTCATAATATGGTGTAATTGTCTTTTTTACTGCTTCTGAGTCTATGACAATATTCCTCTTTTCAATCCTATATTGTTGGTCTTTGTGTGCTTGCTCTCTGTATCTGTCTTTTGGTCAGTCTCGCCAGGGTTTATCCATTTTACTAGTCTTTAAAAAAACAAATTTTAATGTTGTTGTTTTCTTTTTCATAATTTCCACTAGCTTTATTCTTTTCATTCATTCTTCTTTTAAAATTCCTTGGGTTTAATTCACAAATTTTTAATTAATTTCTCGAGCTAGATATTTTGAGATCGCTATTTTTCACCCTTTCTACTTTTCTTATATATGCTTAAAATTCATATAAATGCATATAAATTATTCCTGTAAGTATTGCTTGGGCTATCTCCCAAAAATCTGATATGTTACATTTTGTTATGCTTTCAAAATATTTTCTATTTTTATCATGGTTTCTTCTTTGATCCTTGGCTTAGTTATCAGTGTCTTTCTAAATTTACAAATATTGAGAAAGCTTTAGTCCTCTTTTTGCTATTGGTTTCTAGTTTAATTGCACTGTAGTCAAAGCACACGGTAGGTCTGATTTCAACCCTTTGGAATTGGTTAACACTTGCATTACATGTTTGGGAACATTACGTATTTTAATTCTTTTGGGTGAAATTTTCTACATATGTTCATAAGAGTCAAGTTTGTTAGCCATGTTTTAAAAAAATCTATTCATACTGATTTTTCATGCATTGGTTTTATTAGCTAGTAGAAGATAGGCACTGAAATTTTCCATTATGATTATAGGTTTGTCTATTTCTTTTTATAGTTCTTCTTTATTTATATTGATGTTTGTAAATTGAGAATTTTATAATTCCAGATGAATCAATCCTTTCTTATATGACTATACATTTCGAATTTTATAATTACAAATGAATTAATGTCATTATGAAGTGCTCCTCTTAATTCTCATAAAGCTTTTATCTTAATGACTAGCTTGTATGATACTGGTGTAGCTACGCCATTTTTCTTTTTTCTTATCATTGTTAGTGTTTTCACTCTTCTCCTTTCAAGCCTCCTGTTTTCTTATGTTTAATATTGCTACACATATGTAAATAGCAGATAGTTGTTTTTGAAATATCCAATGTGACAATATAAATTTTGTAAATGCTTTAACATAATTGCTGATATTTTAGGTTTATATCTATTGTCTTATTATATTTTTATTTTCCCATATATACTTGATTCATTTTTGCTTTTTTTTTTTAGAACAGTTGGATATTTTATATTATTCCTTTTATTTTCTCAATTGTTTGGGAGTTTTTCCTATTTTGTCTCCTTTCAGTGTCTGCTTTAGAGATTGCAACATGCCCCTTGCCTTAACAAAGCTCAGTAATAATTGCTAAAAATTGACAAATGGGAACTAATTAAACTAAAGAGCTTCTGCACAGCAAAAGAAGCTATCAATAAACAGACAACCTACAGAATAAGAGTCAATATTTTCAAACTATGCTTCTGACAATCGTCCAATATCCAGAATCTATAAAGAACTGAAATTTACAAGCAAAAACCAAAAAACCCCATTACAAAGTGGGCAAAGGACATGAACAGACACTTTTCAAAAGAAAAAACACATGAGGCCAACAAGCATATTAAAAAAAGCTCAACATCACTGATCATTAGAGAACTATAAATCAAAACCACAGCGAGAGGGGGTAAGGGGCAGCAGGTGCCATGTCTGGCCACAAAGATGGCAAGAAGAAGCCTTTGAAAAGTCCAAGAAGCAGGCCAAGGAGATGGACGAGGAAGATAAGGCTTTCAAGCAGAAACCAAAAGAGGAGTAGAAGAAACTCAAGGAGCTAAAAGTGCAGGCTGCAGGGAAGGGGCTCTTGGCCAGATGTGGAATTACGAAATCTGGCAAAAAGTAAACTGTTCCTTGTGCCTGAGGAGACGGTGACCCTTGATTTCATTTGTATTTAAACATATCTATTCCCTGCCATAACGTCTTTTGCCACCTATAGCTGAAATGAAGTGTTGTCTTGGAACTGTTGTACATTTAAGCATAAACTTTTATTTAAAAAAAAAAACACACACACAAAAAACCAAAACAAAAAAGCCCACAGTGATATACAATCTGACACCAGTCAGAATGGTTATGATCAAAAAATTCAAAAATAACAGACGCTGGCGAGGCTGTGGAGAAAATGAAACACTTATACACTGCTGGTAGGAGCGTAAATTAGTTCAGCCAGTGTGGAAAACAGTGTGATGCTTCCCCAAAGACCTAAAAACAGCATTTCCATTCACCCGGCAATCCCACTACTGGGTATATACCCAAAGGAATACACATCATTCTACCATAAAGACACTTGCATGCGTATGTTCATTGTAGCACTGTTCACAATAGCAAAGACATGGAATTAGCCTAAATGCTCATCAATGGTAGACTGGCTTTTAAAAACGTATATGTGGTACATATACACCCTGGAATACTATGCAACCAGAAACAAGAATGAGATCATGTCTTCTGCAGCAACATGGATGGACATGGAGACCATTATTCTTAGCAAACTAACACAGGAACAGAAAACCAAATACCGCATGTTCTCACTTATAAGTGGGAGCTAAATGATGAGAACACATGGATGCAAAGAAGGGAACAACACACACTGGGGCCTACTTGAGGGCCGAGGGTGGGAGAAAAAAAAAGGATCAGGGAAAATGTCTATAGGGTACTATGCTTATTACCTGGGTGATGAAATAATCTGTACCCCAAACCCGTGTGACATGAGTTTACTTATATAACAAACCTGCACATATCCCCCGGAACCTAAAAGTTTAAAACTTCCTGAAAAAATCGCTACTTTTAATTCATTTATTCCCTCCCACTTTGTATGTTACTGTCTTGTATTTTAAACACACACACACACACACACACACACAGAATTTTATGCCATGCGAGTCAGCATTATTGTTTTGTGGTTCCATTTTTACAGAGCTATGTTGTCTTCTTTTTAAAAGTTAAAATTCATCTTTACATAATACATATTCGTTCTAGAAATATATACTTTTACTCTTTGTACCTGAACAAAACAGAATGATATAAATAGAGGATGCTACACGGCATAATAGAAAGTCTATATGTATGTGATTTCACAAGTAAACAATTACACACATCCCTGAAAACATTATAACTGTAAGATAGCAACATTTTTCCTTCTGATGTCTGCCCATGCCCACCTTCCGGAGTCCATTCATTAAAGAGCTTTATTTCAACTTTGACTTCCTCCAGTTATCTCTGATACTAATGAGAAAATTTTTCTGTGACTTTTATCAAGGTAAAATTCGTTTTAAGAAATAATCATTCATGTGTTTAAGATATTCCAGTGTGGGGGAGGAGGACAAAATACACATGTATAGATGAATAAGTCTTACTTATAATTTTATTAGCTTTAAGTCAAAAAAAGTTGATTTTTATCAACTTTTATTAAAACTGGGAAGTGGGCACATGGTATTTGATTATACATATCTTTGTTTTTGTGTATATTTAAATTTTTCTTTAATATAAAGTAAAAAATCATGGTTTTTTAAAGTTTTTTAGCTTTTTTAAATGAAACCTAATTTTTTTTTTTTTTTTTTTTTTTTTTTGAGACGGAGTCTTGCTCTGTCACCCAGGCTGGAGTGCTGTGGCCGGATCTCAGCTCACTGCAAGCTCCGCCTCCCGGGTTCCCGCCATTCTCCTGCCTCAGCCTCTGGAGTAGCTGGGACTACAGGCGCCCGCCACCTCGCCCGGCTAGTTTTTTTTTGTATTTTTTTAGTAGAGACGGGGTTTCACCGTGTTCGCCAGGATGGTCTCGATCTCCTGACCTCGTGATCCGCCCGTCTCGGCCTCCCAAAGTGCTGGGATTACAGGCTTGAGCCACCGCGCCCGGCCTCTAATTTTTTAATTGATACGTAATAGATATACCTACTTTTAGAAAAACATCAGGCCGAGTGTGGTGGCTCATGCCTGTAATCCCAGCACTTGGGAGACTGAGGAAGGTGGATCATGAGGTCAAGAGTTCAAGACCAGCCTGGCCAACATGGTGAAACCCCATCTCTCCTAAAACTACAAAAATTAGCCGGGTGTGGTAGTGCACACCTGTAATCCCAGCTACTCAGGCGGAGGTTGCTGTGAGCCCAGATTGTCCCACTGCACTCCAGCCTGGGTGACAGAGAGAGACTCTGTCTCAAAAAAAAAAAAAAAAAAAAAAAAAAGTCAGTGTGTATCACGTCCACAGAGAAGTTGCCCCTTACTTCGAGATCTCAGTAAGAAATATTTACTACAACAAATAAAAGGCATTATTCACTCATCAAAGTTGTCAGAGAATTTGCTGCAGCTGTTTTCCTTGGGTAGCATTAGGGGTACCTTGAGGATTTCAAGCTTGAAAAACACATGTTTTATGGCAGCAATTTTATTCACTTTATTATTTTTTCCAACTTTTCCCTTGCTTCCTCTCATAATAATGTTTATTGATCAGGCACTGTGCTGGCTACTTTACGTTTGTAATCTGCTTTAATCATTCCTGCAAGGTAGCTGGTGTCAGCAACTCTCATTTGGAGGGTAGTAGAAGATGGGAAAAGAGAGCAGTACTCTCTGGGGGGAGCATAGCAGATAACAGTGTGGTTTGAAAAAGCATGTGTAATGATATAATAAAAATGGGCAAAAAACCCATAATGCTAGAATGCAAGCAACAGAGAGTTGACCAAATCTCCACTACTAGCAGCAATATCCTAAAGACATATTTTTCTACCCCAGACATTAGCATCTCAAGGGGAGTGGGAAGTGATTATCTGAAAAGTTGATCAGTTTTTATAGGTAGAAGGCTTTTGTTTACTTGTTTTGTGATGTGGTTGTTTCTTGCCTTTTCTCTCCGAATTCCCTTGCAGTACAGGCTGCTTACACTGTGTTCCAGCTGCATGATGACTGTGAAGCTTAGAAGCAACTTCACGGCGTTCTTCGGTTGCTGTTTAGGAGCAGCGTTCGTTTATGTAGTATTGACATTTTATTACTATTTTGTGACAAGAGTCTTACTCTGTTGCCCAGGCTGGACTGCAATGGCATGATCTCGGATCACTACAGCCTCCACCTCCCAGGTTCAGACGATTCTCCTGCCTCAGCCTCCTGAGTAGCTGGGACTACATGTGTGTGCCACCACACCTGGCTAATCTTTGTATTTTTAGTAGAGATAGGTTTTCACCACGTTGGCCAGGCTGGTCTCGAACTCCTGACTTCAAGCGATCTGTCCACCTAGGCCTCCCAAAGTGCTGGGATTACAGGTGTGAGCCACCACGCCCGGCCTGCTATTGACATTTTATATTCTAATATATGTGTTGTCATTTAATTCAGCTCTTTTAAGAACTTGACAAGTGAGATGATCTTAATCCCATTATACATAGAATAAAATGGAGATGCTAGAGGTAACTTGCCCACAATTATTATCCAGGCTGCTGTTGTAAGTTTAATTAGGTGCTTCAGAACTTTTTCTGTTCACTCCTATGTGAAAGTGTGTGTCCTTGGGCTGTATGTCTCAGGCAGAGCATAATTTCAGATGAGGCGGCATTCACTGATAAAGTCCTGGGCAGCTTTGAACACAGCCTAGAGTATTTAAATTGTGGCTACACACAGTGTGACATCATTCTAGTGACCATCATTGAACTAGATGAGAAGAGTGTTTTCTCCTTACCCTACATGCATGCATTTTCATGTTTGTTGGCCCAGGCATCAAACCTTCCTGAGGACTGATTCTGAAAACCGATGTAATACTTCTTTCAGCTGCTTTCCTCTGTCAGCTGTGGACCTAGAAGCCAAGAGCAGCTGCTCTCCAGGACCTGGTGGTGGTACTCACTGCTGAAATATCATATGGAGCACTGATGCAGGAGGCCAGGTTTATGCCTTTTGTCTTGGACAAAGAAAGCAAGCTGGCCCTGACCTTCAGTTGTCATACTTTAAGAATCAAAAATAAATAAGTAAATATATAGATAGGTAATAAATAGGGCAGAGCACGGTGACTCATGCCTGTAATCCCAGCACTTTGGGAGGCCGAGGTGGATGGATCACCTAAGATTAGGAGTTCGAGACCAGCCTGGCCAAACAGCGAAACCCCATCTCTACTAAAAATACAAAAATTAGTGGTGGTGGCACATGCCTGTAATCCCAGCTACTCAGGAGGCTGAGGCAGGAGAATCTCTTGAACCAGGAGGCAGAGTCTGCAGTGAGCCGAGATTGCACCACTGCGCTCCAGCTGGGTGACAGAACAAGACTGTCTCAAAAAAAAGATAGGCAATAAACATACCCTGTGTAATAATACATATTTTAAAGCTATGGATCAAATATTAAAGGCTTCCGCATTCATATGGTATCCTTAATCAAGATCAGGCTCAAGTGAGCATTTCTGACCTGTATGTAATTAAAGGCTAACAGACTTGAATATGTCTATAATATGAGAAGAACACAACAAAATAATAGGTTTTATAGATTGCCTTTGATTTTCAATTAGTGGTGTTTTTAGTTTAATAAAACCTCTGAAGTTTTTTATAAAAACATTTATATACAAAAAGCCTGTTTCTTTTTTTTAGATTTTTGCATTTCACAAGAGAAAATTTCATTTTCAAGATATTCCAGATGTTAAGATCTAATGAATTAGAATTTTTTTTTTTTTTTTTTTGAGACAGGGTTCTCTCACTCTATCACCCAGGTTGGAGTGCAGTAGTGCGATCACGGCTCACTGCAGGCTTGACCTCCTGGGCGCAAGCAATCCTCCACCTTAGCCGCTCAAGTAGCTGGTACCACAGATGTGTGCTACCACATCTGGCTAATTAAAAATTTTTTTTTTGTAGAGACGGAGTTTCCCTATATTGGTCAGGCTGGTCACAAACTCCTGGGCTCAAGTGATCCTCACACCTCCACCTCCTGCAGGTGAGGCAGGAAGATTGCTTGAGCCTGGGAGGCAGGGGTTGCAACGAGCTGAGATCGTACCACTGCACTTCAACCCGGGTGAGAGAGTGACACTCTAAAAAAAAAAATTATATATATATAATATATATATCAGATACTTTTCAAAAACATACAGAACCACGTCTTTAAAGAGATGGTCCTTCTATCATGTAATGCCTGTATATAACTGGATATTGTAATAATGCTACCTGTAAACCTACTTTTTTTTTTTTTTTTTTTGAGACGGACTTTCGCTCTTGGGGTCCCCCAGGCTGGAGTGCAATGGTACGATCTCAGCTCACTGCAACCTCTGCCTCCTGGGTTTATGTGATTCTCCTGCCTTAGACTCCTGAGTAGCTGGGATACAGGTGCCAGCCACCATGCCCAGCTAATTTTTGTATTTTTAGTAGAGACAGGGTTTCACCATGTTGGCCAGGCTGGTCTCGAACTCCTGACCTCAGGTGATCTGCCTGCCTCAGCCTCCTACAGTCCTGGGATTACAGGCATGAGCCACGGCGCCTGGCCTAAACCTGCTATTTTAAAAAACGAAAATATACATGGTTGTATGCATCTGCATAACGTCTTCTTTCAAACCTGTGGATCCTGTGGCTTAAGTAGACATCCTAACTGTTACTGGTTTGATGTATAGCTCCCTGGAGCCACATCCTGACTGGGGTATGATTAGGGCTGAATGGAATTGGGACAACTGGACTGCGAGCCTGCTTTATGTTCACTGGAGGTGGGGGAGTGCTGACCCACTGGTGTGGCACAGCAGAGCAATGCTGAGGCTTTTCATACAACATGATTATTAACCAGTAGTGCATAGAGCTGCACTGGACATTTTCTCTGAAGAGTGACTACTTTAGTGATGTGTCTGTAGGGGAGAGGGTGAGGTAGCATAGCCTCAATGATTTAAATTGTTTTAGTCAGGTATATGATCTCTGCCTATGATGCCAATCAGGATTTCTCAGATTTTCTTCTCACCATGATGTTTAGCACCAGGACCAAGTCATATCCGTTGAATCCACTGGTGATGGTGGAGGTTTGTTATCTCCATATAGAGAGTTTAATGGCCCTGTAGACACGATACGAAGCATGGCCCTTGAGCAGGGGACAGAAGACTTAAGGCTATCTGGGCACAGTGGCTCACACATGTAATCTCAGCACTTTGGGAGGATGAGGCAGGTAATCACTTGAGGTCAGGAGTTCGAGACCAACCTGGCCAACATGGTAAAACTCTGTCTCTACTAAAAATACAAAAATTAGCCAGGCATGGTAGCAGGTACCTGTAATCCCAGCTACTTGGGAGGCTGAGGCAGGAGAATCGCTTGAGCCCCAGGGACAGAAGTTTAAGTAAGCTGAGACACGCCACTGCACTCCAGCCTAGGCAATAGAGTGAGACTCTGTCTCAAAAGAAAAAAGAATGTTAAGGCAGAGGCAGCAGGAATGTGTGCGTTTCTCTTGTTGGATTCCTTGTCTTCTTCTCTCCTAGTTAAGGAGCTGCATGGGAGTAATTGTGCTGGTTTCTAGTAGATGGATACCTGTGTGTTCTCAGATGGAGCAGATATCAGACCCTCTTCTCACTAATATGTCATCCAAATTGCTAGCAGTTTCAGCAGTGGTCCAGAAAATGGTCAAATCTCTGTTTGATGAGTAAGGTCAAGGAGTTTGCCTTTGGAGTTACAGGGGATCATCTCAAGACCAGGAGCCCCTGCACAGGAGACACAAGCATCCCGTGAACATGGAGGACAACACCTGTTTTCAAATCATGCTTAGCTATGTATGCAGAATCCCTCTAAGATTTCTGTTTCAAATTCGCAGGCCACCACACTAGCCCTAAGGACATAGGTACTCCTGGTTAGTGAGAGCGAAGGAGGTAGAGTTCAAAAGCATTGATTGCTTTCAGAACTGCAGTCCCTAAACAACATTCAAATAGCGCTAAGGAGCCTCAGTCTAAAGTGAGAAAGTGACTCTGTAATTTACCTGGTAATTAGATATGCTCAGAAGTAACTTACAACTCTTCCCATCAATTTCTAGGCTCCCTTAACACCTGTAATAGCTGGACAAAGGAAGAAAGTTGTGCTGCCCTTGGTGGAAGTTGGGACCCATCCCCAGAGAACTGTGTATGCTTCCTGCTTCAAAATAATATGTGTAATCCCATGGGGGCTGACTGGTAGACTTACTTTTTTTTTTTTCTGATTCAAAATGCCATTCCTGTATATTATTACAAATTTGGAAAGTCCATAAAGATATAAAGAAATTTTAAAGCTCCACATAATCCCACTACTAAGAGTTAGGGTCTAAAATATTGTGGTCTGTCCTGAGTTTTTTTCTAGGCATAAATGAACTAGGATCAGCTGTGCTCAGAGCCCATAAACCCAGGTTCACTTCCAAAGTAGTGTTCAGGAACTCCACCTTGGATTTTACCTGATGGGGACCAGATCTTTTCAACTCACCAGTTAAGCACACACACACATAAATGCACACACTCAGCAGTTCAGTTCTTGATGTTAAATTAAAAAAAAAAAAAAAGACCCTGACGACTTGCAGAATTGACATATCACAAAAATGTACAATGTACTTTTATGGGGTACACAGAGGTCAAGTTTGTGTTATAAAGAGATGGTGGATCTAAGGATTAATTTACAGAAAAAAGGCTTTGGAAACTTTTAATAAATATATAGCAATTTTAAAACATTACACTTTATACAACTTTTATTATTATTGTTTTAAATAGAGACGAGGTCTCACTATGTTGCCCAGGCTGGTCTCAAACTCCT